>NW_024395824.1:22901569-23107949 GCF_016617805.1 Bactrocera tryoni | reverse complement strand
CAAATATTTAGTCTACCACCGAAGCATTCGAGTGAAGACGCAAACAGATACGGCAAAGAAAAATAAGAAAATAAACAAATAAATGAATGAGCACTACAGACCAGCTACCAGCTACTAAACAACGGAAGGAAGGAGACATCGTGCCTGGCGGACTGTTAGCAATGTCATACGGCACTTCACCGGCGTGGGCTTTAATGTGCCATATTTTCTTCGTGTTATCAGAATGACATCTCAATGCGCTCATTTCAAAGAAAAAACAACTTTAAAGGCAATATGTGTAGTGGTCGTACAACAATGAAACTTTGCAGAAACACTTCTCTGGACTAAATTAAGAAATTTTTAAAAAACATTGGAAAACCGCCCACTGCCACACCCACCTACCATATAACTGCAATTGCCAAAATTTTTATTTTTGGACCTAGGGACTTGAAATTCGGGACACTTCTTTATTGAGTTCTCCTGATGAAAAAAAATTAAACTTAAACACAAAGTGACGTTATTTATACCTTTACCTTGATAAAAATCAAATATAATATGCAATGTATTAGTTTTTATTTGTAATATTATGCAAGCACCATATCTTTAACAATGGGATCTAGTTCTAAGGAAAGTTTGTTCGAATGACGCCCGAAGCTACTTATGTAAGGATCCGAAGTTGTAAGAAGTCTGTTGAAGACATCAGTATTTGCGGAAATTCGATCACACTTTCTCGAAAACATCAATCGATACTTCCTGTAGTCTTTGTTTCTGGCTTCCTCGGCTTCCTCTGAAAGCATTCCTATTGATAATACAGCGGCATCCAGTATATCCTTACCATGCATTAGTACTTTGTGCACAGTAACAGGCTATAAAACCAACTATAATTTTGTACGAACAGTTTCGCAGTGTCTGAGGTATATACATAATTTAAATTTGTCGCTACTAATTTTTTTGCCACATGTAATTATTTGAAGAATTATCTTGAATCGATCGATAAGCTCTTCATTGACGCCAGTAATATCCGCAACCATTTGTGGGTTTAAAAAAAAAGCATTGACGTGTTCCCGTCGTTAGAAGTTCCAGTACCTTGTTGAACAAAATCAACTCGCAACCGCATTTTATCTTTAAAGACCGATTGTATTTTTAATATATTTGGTATTTTAATTTATTTGTTTTGGAAGGTTGCAGCCCAATTCTGAAATGGTAAATTATAAGCTATATGGAGAATGTATTCCATAAACTTGATTCAAGCATGTAAGGATGAAATTCCCAATTCACATGCCTCAGTTTTAATTGTTTTCATGGAAACTAACTCTAAGTTGTTCATTTCAGTAGGTTTCGCTCCACAAATGTAGCTTACTGCTGCTGCAGTAGTATGGGTCACTATCTGAACGGTTTTACCATCCAGCATTGTAAAAAGGAGCTTGTGTAATACATTAATTTCTTTGCCTTTACAACAACTTTTGTACTATTCAATGCAACAATATCTGACTTCATTTTTTCGTTAACTTCCATTACTTTCTCCTTTGTTTCCTTTGCAAATTCAAATGAAATTGGTCGACAAAATCTAGTTGAAGAAGGTCTGGAATTACGCCAATACTCAATATTGTTATCTGATTGCAGCATTAATGGGACCATAGAGAGTAAGTACATACTGCCATCATTCACATTTTGGGTAAATTTTGTTTGTATTCTGCATGCCCAGAGGACCCATCGCAGCCCCACTTGCTTGTAAGAGTGTAGTTGCACGGCGACAGTGACTCCAATGTTTCTGTTGAAAAAGTTTCAAAAATTCGATTTGTTGTGTGGTCCAGCAAACTTTGAAGATTGACTGAAGCGCTTATTTCCGTTACATTAATGTTTTCTGGATAGCATTTTTCTTTTTCAGTCGATAGCTTGTTGTAAGGTGGAAGAATATTATACCCTTCAGATTGCAAAACATTTCTTATGGTATTGTATTGCATCTTTGTTAAATCAGCATCAATTATTAATGCTAATACAATTGAAGAATCAATATAGGCCTGAAAGTATACTACATTTTTTGTCTTATTGACCATTTGTTTGAAATATTGGAAGTGACTTTTGAAATTAAAATCGATGTTACTAAAAGGGACGGTAGTTGGCGGTTGTTTTTTAATTGAAAGTACAGACTCGGAACTTTCATTTTTTTATAGTAAGAGGGCTAAGCAAGGCAAAGCACATAAAGTTTTTTTCCATCAAAAAATGAAAAGTTGATATTTTTATACTCTCGCAACAATGTTGCTAAGGAGAGTATTATAGTTTTGTTCACATAACGGTTGTTTGTAAGTCCTAAAACTAAAAGAGTCAGATATAGGGTTATATATACCAAAGTGATCAGGGTGACGAGTAGAGTCGAAATCCGGATGTCTGTCTGCCCGTCCGTGCAAGCTGTAACTTGAGTAAAAATTGAGATATCATGATGAAACTTGGTACACGTATTCCTTGGTTCCATAAGAAGGTTAAGTTCGAAGATGGGCAAAATAGGCCTACTGCCACGCCCACAAAATGGCGGAAATCGAAAACCTATAAAGTGTCATAAGTATGCCATAAATAAAGATATTAAAGTGAAATTTGGCACAAAGGATCGCATTAGGGAGGGGCATATTTGGTCGCAATTTTTTTGGAAAAGTGGGCGTGGCCCCGCCCCTTCTGAGTTTTTTGTACATATCTCGGAAACTACTATTGCTATGTCAACCAAACTCTACAGAGTCGTTTTTCAGGCATTTCCATATACAGTTCAAAAATGGAAGAAATCGGATAATAACCACGCCCACTTCCCATACAAAGGTTATGTTGAAAATCACTAAAAGTGCGTTAACCGACTAACAAAAAACGTCGGAAACACTAAATTTTACGGAAGAAATTGGAGAATGAAGCTGCACCCAGGCTTTTTTTAAAAAATTGAAAATGGGCGTGGCCTCGCCCACTTATGAACCAAAAACCATATCTCAGGAGCTACTAGACCGATTTCAATGAAATTCGGTATATAATATTTTCTTATCACCCTGATAACATGTACGAAATATGGGTGAAATCGGTTAACAACCACGCCTTCTTCCAATATAACGCTATTTTGAATTCCATCTGATGCCTCTTCTGAATAATACGAGTATATACATTAGGAACCAATGATGATAGCGGAATAAAACTTTACAAAAATACGGTATTTGAAAAATATGTAAATGACGTATAATGAAATCTCGATTATCACTTTATTGTGCGAGAGTATAAAATGTTCGGTGACACCCGAACTCAGCCCTTCCTTACTTGTTTAACTATAAAATTTCACTTTTTATAAAAAACCTTGTTGAATTTTTCTTATCTAAATATTTCTTTACAAAACAAAATCATTAAAGTTTTGAAATTGGAAAGTGGAAAAATCTTATTTTTTCCGCCGAAATGTCACTGTGCGATGTTGAAGTAGGCAAGAAATGCCCCTCGAAGCAAGGAAATGGTAATTTCAATCATGCATAAATTTTGTGAAGCGTTGCAGAAAGTGGTTCGAATTACACAAGTATACTAAATATATTTTCTAAACTTATATGCACATACCTTTGCACTTGTCAAATACAATTTGTTATCCTTGATGCGCATGAACTAATTTTGCTGAGCGGCATGCTTTTAATTAAGCGAATAATATACGTCACCTTAAATTCCAAGAATAACTGAGCTACTTAGGAGTTGGAGCATCGTATGGTATAGAATACGTATGTGTGATAAAAACATGTTGAAATAAGCTGAGAAATAGTACGAAGCAAAGAGGACATTGGAACCTAAGTGGCTTTTTGCTGAACAAGTAAATGTTGAAAGTCCTACCAGGTAGTCTCAAATTTGGTATTTTGCGACAGCTAGTTAATAGCCCAAGACGGTACGGTAATTGTATAAAAGTCCTGAAATTCCAATGCATCTTTTGTGTATAGTATATCCGTATAGCAGCTATCCTCAACTCTAACGGAAGGTAATTACGAAAGAAGTGGCATTCCCGAATTTGCGCGTAAACTTAGTAGGTACTACGTTCCGTTACTTAAAGTAAGTAATCTACAGCAAAATATCAGAACACAACATAGCATAGGTAGCAGTGAATTTTTCAGAGTTAAGTCTAATCTAAAGCATACCTTCAAGTAGCAGGGACGTAAAATAGTACTTTTATTTTACATATTTTTAATTTTTCGATTTTCTCATTTTGAAGGAAAATTTCTACTAGTATGTGCTACTATTTGCTGGCAAGCAATGCAGGCATCCAATAACTCAACAGGGTATACTACTATTGTAAAGATATTCGTATTACTCAGTAGAAGAAGCCAGAGACATGACAATGCATATTTTTTAAAGATCAGGGTGAGGAGCTAAGTTGACTTAGCCATGTCCATCTATCTGTCCCCCCATTGTTTTATTATCATCCAAAAGAACATCTTTTGGCATTTACATTTTTACTTTTATGTCTTCCAAATGTTGTCTGCAGCTACGTCTCAGATAGTGAAATATCGCCGAAATCACGAGCTTTAATTTCACGCATCTAATAGTCGGCTGTCACGGCGCGCTGTAGCGATCGCCATTGACAGTTACATTCTCACTGACATAATTTTTGAAAAAATATGGAACGGTGATTCCACCAGCTTAACCGTTTGTTTTTCTAGTTGAAAAGGCAACTCTTAAGTCTGTGCAGGTTACTCTTTGTCCAAAATGAAAACATTTTTATTGTTTACATACCCATTGAGCCAGGAATGGTCCTTATCGCTGAACAAAATTTGTCTCGAAAACGTGGGATCTTTTGGGAACTATTCAAGAGCCCATAGATCGTAGCGATGTCACTTGGGAATATCGTGCGGCTTCAGTTTTTGCACAAGCAGTATTTTGTACGCTTTAATTTAAGATCTCGACGAAAAATGAACCAAGTCGTTCTATATATCAGTTCGAGTTGCCGTCGACCATAAGTTAGGTTAGGTTAGGTTAGGTTAGGTTAGATGGCTGATCATAGATCGCACGTGGACTAAAAGTAGTCCTTTGTGAAGCAATTAAAAAACAAAACTCCCATGTTCGGACTTAAAGATCGGCGAAACGCTTCGTAGGCAATATAAATTTGCAAAGGCGCTTAATTTCTACACCCGCCAGTTCGGTGGGATGTCTGAAGGTATGCGCCCCCAAGTGTCTAAGTCTTGATCTCCCGAAAGCGGAGCAGTCAAGAAGGAAGTGCTGGCTAGTTTCTACCGCATCTTCTTTCAAACAGCTGCATGCGGCGTCCGGTAGAATTCCCAGTCTTACAGCATGTAAGCCAATAGGGCAGTGGCCCACAAGAGCCCCATCACCAACGAGAGGCTGGCCTTACTGAGGGCCATAAGTTAAAAGGCAAAAAAATATTGAACAAAAATAATATGACAGCTTGTGAGAATTTTTGTTCTTTTTGTGTATGAAGAATATTTTGTTTAGTTTATGCACATAATTATTATTTCGAGGTTATTACTTTAGTATCCCATTTAAAAATAATAAAAATATTTAATAATGTACAAGTAATAGGCTGTAACAGATAGAATAATATAAGTTATATAACAACATATAGCTCAATTTTGAACAATATGATAGCATCTTAAAGTTAGATATTCATTTAAAGGCGAATTAATTTACTAGCAACTTTAATATTTGTTCAATGTCTTTTCACATTCAAGCACGTTAAAAAAAAGGAAACTGCAGCTAAACATGCAAGTTACCTTTCCCTTAGGCTCTTTATTTCCACTTCGTTGCCGATTCACATAATTTCTATTTAGATAGCTGATTATTGGCATCATCGCCATTTGACCACTTTTTGTATTGCACTTGCTTTCGGTTTTTTTTAGTATTTGTTTCTTTATTCATATATTGTGTTCATTTCCCTATTGCTCGCCACACTGTTTTGTCTCCAACATTATTTTATATTAGGTTGTCAAATATCTCCCTTCTGCCTTTTTGTCTTTTCAATTTCGCGACTATGTATAGAGCGCTACAGAACTCGTATCTGGCAATACTATACATCTCTGAAATGTCTTGACATAACCTACAATACGACGCTATGCATGATTAGTTTGGATATTGCGTTGCACAGTTATAGACGTGTAAACGTGGAGTTCACTAACGCCGAAATTCGCGCTATTTTAAAGTTTTCCTTCGTTAAAAGCAAATCATGCTAGAGAAACGTTTCGTTAGATTAATGGTGTTTTGAGGGATGGTACTCTATCACTTCGAACTACGAAGGAATGATTTCGACGATTCAGAGCGGGTGAAAACGACACCATGGATAAGCCAACCGGTGGAAGACCTGTGACGACAAATACTGGTCAAATCATGGAGAACATCGAGTTACATAGACCGGCATGTGGCATCTCGTGATATCGCTCAGAAGATGGGAGTTATTCACCAAACCAGTTTAAGCCATCTGCTGAAGGCTGGATACACAAAAAAGCTTGATATTCCTGTGCCGCATGATTTGACGCAAAAAAACCTTCTTAACCGAATCAACGCCTGCGATATGCTAATTAAACGAAAGCAACTCGACCCATTTTTGAGGCGGATGGTGACTGGCGACGAAAAATGGATCCCATGCGACAATATTAAGCGAAAACGGTTGTGGTCGAAGGCCTGTGAATTATCCCAAACAGTAGCCAAGGCGGGATTGACGGCCAGGAAGGTTTTGCTGTGTGTTTGGTGGGACTGGAAGAGAATCATCCACTATGAGCTGCTCCCACATGGTCAGACCCTTAATTCTACCATCTACTACGAAGAACTGAACGGTTTGAAGCAGGCGATCAAGAAGGATGTAGTGTTCCACCAGGAAAACGTCAGACCACACACTTCGTTGATGACACGTCAGAAGCTACGTGAGCTCAGATGGGAGATTTAATCGCATCCACTATATAGCCCGGACTTAGCGTAAAGTGATTACCACATGTTCCTGCTCATGGTGAATGCCCTTGTTGGTGTAAAGTTGAACTCAAAAGAGGCTTGTGATAAGTGGTTGTCCCAGTTCTTCGCAAATAAAGAGGGTGGCTTCTACCAGGGGGGTATTCTGATGTTGCCGTCTAGATGGAAACATATTAACGAACGAAACGGCGCATATTTGAACTAAATCTGATCACTGTAAATACTTTTGGAGATATTTGACAACCAAGATACCGAACTTTTGTTAGTGTTTACTGCAGTCAATATTCTCTGTATACTTATATTGTTCTCCCTTTGTTCAAAGAATTTCAATAGGTCTTAACTAATGAGTCTTTGGACAGCTTCGAAACACTTAAGTTTGTTGATGCTTAGGCTACGATTTGCTGTTATTTTACCACGACTTTTATCGCAGGAATATGTTTATCGGCGAGAATAACAGCGTAACTATGCTGATGATGTGTTGTCGAAGAGAAACTTTGAAACAAAAGTATTATTCGACAAGTTTTTCATTTTATTATTTTCACTTTACGGGGTTAATATATTTAAAAAATTTTAACATAAAGTGTGACAAGAAGGATTTTTAGTATACAATAATTGGTATAAAAAATATATTTTTGACACAATGCGAGTAAAATCTTCATTAAAGTCTTCAACGGAGTCTATTATTTTAGAGAATCATTGAAGCTCGTTCGTTTGCATTATTGGAAATACTCTTGGCCTCAAACTGACTTTACAGGTCACGAAAGCTTAATGTTAAGACAGATTTTAGCTGAAAACATTTAGAAAATTTTAACCAAAGTCAACGTTTTACAATAAGAGAGGCTTTAACATTGCTTTTATACAGAGGTACGAGCAAACACATCCATGATGCTGATTCATGACTAGAGCTCCTAAATATCATTAATATTATCAGTCCTATCACGCAATCCATCGTAGCGAAGCTACGAATACGAATGTCCGCTACGAATACGCATAATTTGCTATCATTGAATCCATGTGAATTCGAAACTTTTGTTGCCAGACTTAACCTTGAATTTTGACATTTCGAAATCAGCTGTGTAGAAGAAAAAATTTAAATTTTGATTAATAAAAGTGAAATCGTTTGTATTCAAATTGATTTTACGAACAAAATATGTATTCGCCAACGTTTTTATTTATGTTGCTTGAGGAAGAACGTGAGAGAAGTCGGCGTGATCTAAAAATTCACCGAAAATCACTGAGGGACAAGAGCAACCCTTTCGATGTCCACAAAAATTCATTGTTAAATTTTATTAAAATTATTTTTCTAAAACAGGTTTATTAAAAACTATCGGTTAAATAAGGCGGCCTTTACGTATGTCCTCGATGTTCTAGAGAGGAATGCAACTTCTTCGAGATCGTCATCTATGTATATCTTTACTTCATCGATTGTCTTCGGTTTTACGGTTTTTAGCTGAAAGAGGCTATCAGCATGGAGTGGGTAAATACTTCGATATTCCAGTAGCTCAGTCAACATTTTGTTGCATCTTAAAAGAAGTATTGGGATTGCTTCAGTCCCATTTGTGCCCTCAGTGGATAAACCTCGAGTTAAGTAACGTTGAAAAAAGTGAAGCGAAAAAAGATTTTTTTCAGAAATACGGATTTCCAGGCGCGATTTTGTGTGTAGATGGGACACATATTAAAATCGTTGCTCCAACTAAAGATAAGTTTCTCTATTATAACCGCAAAGGATACTTTAGTATAATGCCATGATTGTAAGTTTGGTGACAAATTCGCATTTCCAACATCTTAATCAATGTTTTGCAGATATGTGACAATAAAATGAAAATACGCTATTTGAATGCTCAGTTTCCTGGCAGCAATCACGACTCCCACATATGGAATGTCAGCAATGCTCGTTATTTTCATGAGAAAAAGTACCTCGACGGTGAACGAAACAGTTGGCTTTTGGGTATTATACATACAAACATATATATTACAAAAATTCCCAAAATTTTATATTTGTACAGGAGATGCTGGATATGCCTTAGAACCATGGTTAATGACACCATTCCGTACCCCTCCCTCAGGGAGCCCAGAAGAGAAATATAATAAAATACATGCAAAAGCGAGAAATATCGTTGAAAGAACAATAGGAGTTTTTAAAAATCGATTTAGATGTCTTCTGGGTGCTCGTGAGCTTCACTACGAGCCATGGAAGGCATCTCAAATCGTTAATGTTGCGGCAGCGTTACACAACGTTTGCATTCACTATCGCGTGAATGATGAAAGTTTAGAAAATAATTCGGAACCAAATATTTTTACAGAAAGTAATGAAATTCTTTCATCAACTTATAATGATGCAGCTTCACAAATCAGAGAAGCTATATGTGCAACACTTACCCGAGTATAATATCCTAAATAAATATTAACACAAAATATTTATAGGTTTAATTAAGTATTTATTTAATTAATTTAATTATTTTTTGTCATGGCTTGCAATTTTTTCTCCTCTACCTCTAACGTTTTCTGTTTAATGGAATTTTTAGCAGCTATTAAATTCTCCATAGCTATGTTGTGCCTTCTAATTTCTTCCACTTCCGCTTTTTTTAAATCATTTTGCATTTCGAATGCTCTGCCTACTCGTCGCATACGTAAAGAGAGATCGTCCTACTTATCAATAATCTTTTCTTGAAATTCTTTTTGAATATTAAATTGCTCTTTAATTAAATCGGCTGTAGATGTTTCCGGTGGCCTAGTAGTACGTCTAGGCAGTGCTGGACTACAGGTCACTGATGGCATTGATACGTCAGCCTCTGTCTCATTGCCCACGTCGGCTACAATATTTAAGCCGATGCTCACTGTATTCTCAATACCACTTGTGCTTGTTTGCAATGCCGTTAGTGTGATCACCGCTTCCTCCAATTCATTGAAATGGTGCTGCCTATTTCTGCCGCCACCAGTAGCTGACTGCTCCTTTTTATATAGGCCTTCCAGTCAAGCCATACCAATACAAAATAAAAAAACAAGCTTTAAATTATCCTGTTGCAACAATAAAATCTACAACTTTATTATATTACCTTCTTCCAGCTGGAAATATCCTTGATAGGTGGACCAACACTGCTGAGTTCTTGCGCCATATTGTTCCAAAAATCTGTCACTTCTTCCTTAGGGCACTTGGTAAAACCCTGCGCCATTTCAGGTTTTTACTGTAACAGCTCAACCATTAGTGTTGCTTGGTGGTAATTACTTTGGACCTGCAGAAATCGCATTAAAAATTATTTTACTGGTAACAAATATGTTATAGTTTGAATTCAATTAAAAGTTTTAATTGATAATATTAAATATTAAAACTTTTAATTGAATTCAAACTATAACATATTTATTTTTAATTTAAAACTTACATTTTACTTTTTTTAAATTATTCTCCGTTAGTGCAAACCTGTCGTACAAAAATTCTGCTAAACTTAATAATTTTCCGTTCCGAGTGAATTCAGTGAATGCAACTCTACGAATTTCGAACTTACTTTCGGAACTGTTCGAATTGCATGATAGCAGTTTCGTAACTTTCCCGAAAAAACAGTCTACGATGGATTGCGTGATAGGGCTGTATATTAATTTTAATAACCCTCTTATTAAGACCTTAAGACACTCCATATATGTATATATATATATATATATATATATATATTAGAGTGATTCAAAAAAAATTTTTTTTTTTCGTTTGGTACTCGGAAAAATAGGTTCCTAGACACCTCTAAGAAAGCCTCTCCAAATATGAGTTTTTAATTGTAACGGGAAGGTCCTCCTACATACAGTTTTCTATTTTTTCTTATTATCAGATAGAAAAATTTATATCTCGCTTCCAACTAATTAAAAAAATATATTGTTCTTTAGATTTTGTAGGAAATTAAATGCTCTACAAAAAGGGTTCAGTATGATTTTTTCGTAAACCCAAACGTTTAAAAGATATTAACAGTTAAAGTTTGATTAATTTTGAGAAAATTTTTTATTTCTTATGAATTTTATAACTCAATGAAAAAAAAATTACATTGTACACTTTGTATAATTGTATATTTATATTGCACTTGCGTTAATGCAAGTACTGATTAATTTAAGTAAAGTTGTAAGAATTTTTTAAATTGTTTGGGCGCTGAACAAATTTTTGATGTAGAGGATCTTGGATTTAGTGTAGAAGGGTCTAAAGCTTTGGTACTGACTGGAGTGCAATGCATTTGTCATATAGCATATTGTTGGTTCATCCCCAAAATAGTAAAACATTCCTCTTTATTTCTTTTATGCTTAAGATTTACATTCGTTAATTGAGTAAAATTTAAAGTTCGAGAAACTCTAAGCTTTTGTATATACAGACAAATATGCTTAACTAAGGTCCCGATAGCCAAATATAAACACATTAAAATAATTGAGCGTAATGAAATCCATCGTGTTTTCTTAAGGTGTCATATACAGTTAGAATTTTCAAGTAAATTTTCTTTATCTTTTTTTCTCAATGTACATTGTATATTTCGAGGCGCATAAAGTGAGTTCTATAACTCCTGTTCTATCCCCTCAGCTACGACGTGGCTATAAGATATTTCGATAAGAAATGTGGTATAATATATTTTTTGGATGTGCAACACCTGACGCTTTTCCAGTTCCTGTTAAAGGAACGAATAAAAAACAAAGCGGAAACAAATATTTCAGACTTTCTAATTGTACTTCTGGTTATGTGAGTGTGCTAGTTTAGTTTCGAAGCTGCTAAAATCGTGGCCACAAAAGCATTGTTTCTCATACTTTTTTGCTTAACTCTTTGCTATTCCTAGCATCTTTATTAAAATATTCTTCGCTTAGTTTCCACTTAAGCGTTTCATTTACAATTTTGGAAGGAAGTACAGTGTACTTAGTATACACTTGATTACTCTAACTCTGTGATTAATTTCTTTTACTTTTTTAAATTAGTTTTATTAATTTAATAAATTATTTTGGTAAACACTGTTTGATCCATTAGTTCTTACTTCATTTCTTAAAATGCGCTTTAGCTATGTACATCAATATCCCTTAAACTTCTACTGATTGATGTTGGTGTATGAATTCGTTATAGTGATGATCTTTTAAATCGCAGAGATAATATTTATTTCATACCCATACTTCGATTGATAGCTCTGCTTTGAGCAACACTCTTGCTACCAGAAATCTCGAAAATTTCATAGGTTAGCAAAAAAATTAAGAATAATTGAAATGAAAATTTTTTTATAGGCATATTGCAAAGTTTCATAAGTATCGCGATTCATTCTGTTTAACAATTAATTATTAATTTTGTTGTTTCGCCGCTCCCACGCTACCAATGTCCTCTTTTCCTATTTCTAATAATTGCCAAGCTACTTATGTATATAATTCAAAGACAAACTTTTAAACTCCTTGAAATTATTTCATCACAATTGTAATACCAATATATCTCACGACATAATTTAATCAAAATTCAACCTGTAACAGTCAGTCAAATAAATATTTTCAATTGGTGATGAGACAAGGCAAAGTTGGGCGCTAGTCAACCAATTTACGAACCATCACGCACCACTTCTAGAACGAAAAGTTTGTAACACAAATACAAAAAGAACAACAATTGTATACAAAACAAATTAGGAAGACGTCAGTTCGGGTGTAACTGAACGTTTTATATTTACCCTTACAAATTGCAAAAATCAATGTACAAAAAATTTCTTCTGGGAAATATAGGAGTTGGGGGTAGTATTGAACCAAATTTAACTACGTTTGTTAGCAAATATACTATTATGTAACATGTAGCATACTTAAAAAATGTTCCCTGAGTTTCATTAATCTATTTAAAAGGCTAAGATGCACAGTTATGGGTAAAACATGTTTTGAAATTTTCATTGACATAACTCACATATTGGCCGAAATATAGGGTACAAAATCACCCGGAAGTTCGACAATCATAAAAAAGGTGTATGGGTGCTCAGAGAAGTTTTTACCAGTTTCAACATATTTTTAATACACAGAGAAAACTGTAACATAAGAATTTATGAAGAATGTCACGAACCAAATTTAGTCAAAATCTGTGACTTTACTTAAAGTGTGCGGTATTAAGCCTTCGGGTGTCAAATTTTATATCTCTGACGTGTTTTGTTATTGGTTTATCGCCCTTTAGTACTTTTTAATAATACCGTTTTTTAACAGTTCTTATATTATTTGCACCAGGCGAATTCGGTTGCTTTAGCTTCAGTGGTGTAGAGCATATGCACATTAATTTTATTAAAGAGCGTGTCCATGCCAACTTTTTCAAAGTTTTTGCCCACAGATGGCCGTTGCTACTGCTATCCCCCTGCCAAATTAAATTTTTATACCCTGAACAGGGTATATTAAGTTTGTCATGAAGTTTGTAACACCCTGAAGGAAGCGTCGGAGATCCTATAAAGTATATATATAAAAGATCAGTATGTTCAGCTGAATCGATTTAGCCATGTGAGTCTGTCTGTATGTCCGTCGGTCTGTCAGTCTGTCTGTCTGTCTGTATGTCTGTATATATACGAACTAGTCCCTCAGTTTTTAAGATATCGTTTTGAAATTTCGAAAACGTCATTTTCTCTTCAAGAAGCTGCTCATTTGTCAGAACTGCCGAAATCGGATCACTATAACATATAGCTGCCATACTAACTGAACGATCGGAATCAAGTTTTTGTAAGGAAAACTTTTGCATTTGACAATATATATTCACGAAATTTGATACAGATTATTTTCTAAAGCAACGATGTAATCTCCGAAGAAATTGTTCTGATCGGTTAACTATAGCATAGAGCCGCCATACAAACCGAACGATCGGAATCAAAGGCTTGTAGGGAAAACTTTCTTATTTAACGTGGTATCTTCACGAAATTTTGACATGGATTATTGTTAAAGGTAATAATATAATCTCCGAAAAATTGTTCAGAGCGGATTACTATAGTATATAGCTTCCATACGAACTAAACACGTGGTTACTAAAAAAATGCTAATATACCCTAGCGCAGCCGAAGTTAACTTTTTTTCTTCTTATATCTTAAGTTAGTGCTCAGTTATGACAGTTTATACGTTTTCTGTTAATGGCGCTCTGTGGGCGTGTGTAAGTCCTAAAACAAAAAGAGTCAGATATAGGGTTATATATACCAAAGTGATCAGGGCGACGAGTAGAGTCGAAATCCGGATGTCTGTCTGTCCGTCCGTCCGTCTTTCCGTCCGTCCGTCTGTCCGTCCGTCCGTCCGTGCAAGCTGTAACTTGAGTAAAAATTGAGATATCATGATGAAACTTGGTACACGTATTTGTTGGCTCCATAAGAAGGTTAAGTTCGAAGATGGGCAAAATCGGCCCACTATTTGACTGCCACGCCCACAAAATGGCGGAAACCGAAAACCTATAAAGTGTCATAACTAAGCCATAAATAAAGATATTAAAGTGAAATTTGGCACAAAGGATCGCATTAGGGAGGGGCATATTTGGACCCAATTGTTTTGGAAAAGTGGGCGTGGCCCCGCCCCCTACTAAGTTTTTTGTACATATCTCGGAAACTACTATAGCTATGTCAACCAAACTCTACAGAGTCGTTTTCTTCAGGCATTTCCATATACAGTTCAAAAATGGAAGAAATCGGATAATAACCACGCCCACCTCCCATACAAAGGTTATGTTGAAAATCACTAAAAGTGCGTTAACCGACTCATAAAAAACGTCAGAAACACTAAATTTTACGGAAGAAGTGGCAGAAGGAAGCTGCATCCAGGCTTTTTTTAAAAATTGAAAATGGGCGTGGCGCCGCCCACTTATGGACCAAGAACCATATCTCAGGAACTACTAGACCGATTTCAATGAAATTCGGTATATAATGTTTTCTTAACACCCTGATGACATGTACGAAATATGGGTGAAATCGGTTCACAACCACGCCTTCTTCTAATATAAAGCTATTTTGAATTCCATCTGATGCCTTCTCTGTATAATACGAGTATAAACATTAGGAACCAATGATGATAGCGGAATAAAACTTTACAAAAATACGGTATTTGAAAAATATTTAAATGACGAATAATGAAATCTCGATTATCACTTTACCATGCGAGAGTATAAAATGTTCGGTGACACCCGAACTTAGCCCTTCCTTACTTGTTTCTTCTTATATCTTAAGTTAATGCTCAGTTATGACAGTTTATACGTTTTCTGTTAATGGCGCTCTGTGGGCGTGTGTTTTGCCAAGGATCCAGATATCTCAATTTTTAATCAATTTAGAGCTTGCATGGACGGTTGGACAAACCGACCGACAGTCATCCGGATTTCAACCTTTGTCGTCATTCTGATCATTTATATATGTATAATCCTATGTTTATCTCGCTTAGTTTTAGACGATATATACCACTGTTAGGTAAAGAAAACTATTTTCCTCTGTAGCAGCATGTTGCAAGAGTATGGAAAAACTATTGGGAAATCTAGTCGCGTACTTTTCCTGACGATTTGTGCACCGAACTTTTTTATTATGCAAACAAATAGCGAAAAAAAAAAATTTGTTTACGTGTTTGATTTCCGTGATTTTGGTTTTCAATAGTAAAAGTGGGAGAAACGTTTTAAGCAACACCAATTTTGATATTAGTTGTGATTGCATTATAGTTGTTTTTATTATTGAGTATGGCAGTGGGTGCTGTTGTATTGTTTTGGTTATCGCTGTCTTACAAATATTATTTTCAGTTCGTTGTTACTGCTTTTATTTTCGCTGGCAATTTTCCTAGCTGAAGTCGCTCAGAAACGCAGTAATCTATTGGTTTCAAGACTTTTTCCTTTATCCGCTTCACTCTTAATCGATTTGGCAATCATCTTCATCGTCATCGATTTGACAATCACTACTATTTGACAGATAGAGGAGAGGTGTCCCGTCCACAATTTAGATCACCTCTGGGGGTTCTACGAGAAAATTCTCCGGTCTTGAAACCATCTGTTAGTCGCCGCATTTTGCTCTCGCATTTCGGCCTGTTGTTTTTTTTTTCTCTGCAAATGCGCCTTGCTTCCCTCTGTAACTCTCGGTATCTATGCCATACCGCACGTGTTATGGTCGATTGTAATGTTGCGCTTATATCAATATGAAGCTTTGCAACCAAAAATGTTGGACGCCAACTTTCTTCGCCAGTATATTTTAACTACAATTTTAGTTTCTCGTAGTTTTTTCGCCAACTTAAATAGAGCGCAAATATTTTTGCACACCACATTCCACACGCTTCAAATTTTTATTCTACTGAATTTTTTGCCTATTTTTCATTGGAAGTTTTGTACATGTTTGAATAGTGGAGCATCAATTAAGGCAACAAACGTTAGCACGGTGTATAAAGTTCTTAAATAGCTTTAAGTGTTAGTGGTTGTAGTGCTAGTTTGTTTTACCACAAACAACAAAAATTAAAACAAAACTCTTTAAAACAATAGTAGAACAAAACCACTGCCGTTAGCAACTGAAGACAATAATTAACAGCTCATTGCACCTTTTGATGTATTATGCTTACTTCCATCCGCATTTTACCTTCCCACCGTAAAATAACACCTACAAAAAAAAAAACGATTAACAAACTATATTTTTTGCAAGTTGCCAGAATCAAAGCCAGGGAAATAACGTAAGTTGCAAAACGATATGCTGAAAATCGGAGTACAAGGAATTATATATGGTATATAACTCATACACCGACTGACATATTCGACAATCATTATATAGACATATGAAGTATGTGGGAGTTAGGGTAGTATCGATTCCATTTCATATATTTTTTGTGGTGGTTATTGTACGATGCGCACACGGTGGCTGCCAGCAGGAGAAGAGAGTTGATCGTATGATGTGTAGTCCTATATAGTAATAACAGCGGGCGTCCTCAAGCCTAACGGTTAACTATGTATTCCTTGTTTCGTTTTGTGTCGTATTCGTTTCAGCGTTGCTTGTAAGCCAGGCGCAGCTGACTTGCTGACATGATGTTGCCATGTTGTGTTAAACGTTGAAATATAATATTATAATATATTGTGGCTCGTCCCACAAGTACTCCCCTTCTAGGAGAACGTTATCAAAATTATTGATAATTTAGGAAGATGATTAGTAGTTCAGCGGAATCTAACCCGTCTTTTGGGTGATGGTGTTGATAAATTGGAATCGGATTCAGATGGGCGGTATGATGAGGACGAAAATCGAGATGTCCCAGGTTCAGATGACTCTGGTGACGTTAATGTAGTTAGCGTAGTATTGTTGTCATCGTCGTTGTTCTGCTCACTATCGTTGAGCTTATCGTCGGGAAGTAGATAAACAGGCTTTAGTCGGTCGATCGAAACTGTAGTGTTTTCGCCTCTGACGTTTACGATGAAATATTTTTCATGCTTTGAAATGACTCGGTGAGGTCCTTCATAAGGTGAAGTGAATGCGTGGTGTGGAGCGTCGCGACGAATAAAAACGTGTGAACATGTAGATAATTCTTTGAAAATGAATGTTTTCCTCTGACCATGTCGGACGATGGGTTGTGGTGCAAGCTCTGCGAAGTAATTCCTCAAGCGTAATGCCAAATTGAACGGTGGCAAACCAGATAGCGGCGAAGGTGCTAGGAATTCACCTGGTAAACGAATTGGCTCTCCATAAACGAGATCGGCAGGAGTTGCGCCAAGATCTTTCTTCCAAGCGGCGCGAATTCCAAGGAGAACGATGGGTAGCATGTCGACCCATGAGCTGTTTTCGTGACAACGAATGGCATCCTTCAAGTGTCGGTGAAGACGTTCCACCATTCCATTCGACTGCGGATGGAAAGTGGTGGTGTTTATATGTTTACTGCCGAGGAGACGAGCGAGAGCGTTAAAGAGTTGGCTCTTAAACTGTGTTCCTTGGTCCGTTGTGATTTGTAATGGTACACCGTAGCGGCATATCCATCCAGCAAAAAGTGTGCGGGCAACACATTCGGCGTCGATACTATCAATGGGAAATGCCTCTGGAAACCTGGTGAAACGATCGATGATTGTCAAGCAGTAGCGATACCCCTTTGAAGGTACGTATGGACCAATGATGTCCACATGGATATGTTCGAAACGTCTTGTGCGGCTTGGAAAGTTTTGGATTGGTGATAAAACATGGCGAGATACCTTATTTCGTTGGCAAGCTAGGCATGCTCGAGCCCACAAACGGCAGTCGCGGTTAATGCTAGGCCAAACGTATCGTTGCGTTAACAATTTGGCGGAGGCTCGTGCTCCGGGATGACTAATGCTGTGGAGAGCGTCGAATATTTTCTTCCTCAGCGCGGTGGGAACGTATGGACGAATAATATCGGTCGAAACGTCGCAATAAATTGGTTTATTGCAGCCTGGAATGTTGACTGGTCGCAAGTTTAGTGAATCGTGTTGTTCCCTTTGTATTCTTTGCTGAAGCTCCTCGTCCTCAGCTTGTGCTTGAGCAAGTTCGTTTGAAGATACTGCCATTGAAATTTCTTCGATGCGAGAAAGAGCATCTGCGACGATGTTGTCTTTTCCGGCTATATGTTGGATATCGGTTGTAAACTGGCTGATGAAATCTAGGCGGTGGAATTGCCAGGGTGTCGCTCGATCGGGGTCCTGAGAAAAAGCGTGTAGCAAAGGTTTGTGATCCGTGAATATCGTGATGTGTCGTGCTTCGAAAATATAACGAAATTTTCGTAAAGCTGCGTAGATAGCGTGAAGCTCGCGGTCGTAAGGACAGTGTTTCCTAAGAGCGGGTTGAAGCTTTTGGCTGAAGAAGGCCAATGGTTCCCAGTGTTGTCCTCGCCGTTGTTGGAGGACGGCGCCGATAGCATATTCTGAAGCATCAGTAAATATTGCCCAAGGGAGCGTTGTGTCCGGGTATGCTAATATTGTTGCTTTACGTAGCTCTTCTTTGCATTGAACGAACGCTGCATCCCCTTCTGGTGTCCAGGGGACCGGATGAGAACCTTTTATTGAAGTTCCTTGGATATGCTCGTGCAGGGGTGTCTGTAACTTAGCAGCGTTTTTAAGGAATTTACGATAAAAATTTATCATGCCAAGGAACTCACGCAGTTTTCGGATCGTTTTTGGTCGTGGAAAGTTAACTATCGCGTCTACTTTACCAGAAAGTGGTAAGATTCCTTTGGCTGAAATGCGGTGTCCCAAAAAATCCACTTCAGACTGACCAAAACGGCACTTAGCGGTGTTAATTACGACACCATACTTAGTGAGTCGTTCGAAAAGTAAGCGAAGATGACTGCGGTGTTGCGTAACATCCTTGGAAGCGATTAGGATGTCGTCTATGTATGGGAATAAGAAGTCGTCTAGTCCCCGTGTTACCTCGTCGATAAATCGTTGGAATGTTTGTGCGGCATTTCGAAGTCCGAACGTCATGAACGGAAATTCGAAAAGACCAAACGGTGTTATAATTGCGGTTTTGTCTACATCTTCTTTGGAAACAGGTATTTGATTAAAAGCGCGTACTTGATCAATTGTTGAAAATACTGTTTTGCCGGTTAGATTGGCAGTAAAGTCCTCGAGAACACGAACAGGATATCGGTCTGGCAATGTACGGGCGTTAAGTCGTCGATAATCCCCACAAGGTCGCCATTCGCCAGACTTCTTTGGAACCAGGTGAAGCGGAGATGACCAGGAGCTCTTCGAACGTTGAGCGATTCCTAGTTGTAGCATTTTCTCGAACTCTGTCTTGGCAATTTTAAGTTTGTCGGGAACAAGTCTTCGAGCTTTACAGGAAACTGGAGGGCCTGGTGTAGTAGATATGTGGTGCTGCGTCGTGTGTTTTGTTGGCTGACAGATTCCTTCAGGCTTTGTCAGGTTAGGGAACTCCTTTAGTGTATCTGCCCATATAGGATCGACGGGCAGTACTTTAATTTCCGAAATGATTTTTGATGGAGATAACTTACATGCGGCTTTTAGTCCAGTTATCGAGTCGATAAGGCAGCTATTCTTGAGGTCGGGTAAGATGCCGAAATGAGCTAAAAAATCTGCGCCAATAATAGGTTTCGTTATGTCCGCCACCACGAAGCGCCATGTAAAATTTCGTCTGAGGCCAAGGTTTAGTGTTAGAGTTATGCAACCGTAGGTGTTAATCGTAGACCCATTTGCTGCTGTGAGATTATAGTTGATTCGTTCGGACGGCCACGGTGCGAGTGATTTAGGAAAAGTACAGAGGTCAGCGCCAGTATCCACCAGGAATTGGATTTTGGTGGCGCGGTCTGTTATGAAAAGGCGGTTTGAATCGAGTGAGGAGCCGTTAACCGCCACTAACGGTCCGACGGTAGGTTTCCCTGAAACGAGCAAGGCGATCGGCAACGTTTCGCTTTATTGCCGAAATTTTGATGATACCAGCATGTGTCGTTGTTCAGTGCTGGAGAAGATGTGCGCGAACGAAAGCGCTGACGAGAACGGGAACGAGATATGCTCTGCCGCTTAAAACTGGAAGCTAGCTCGTTAATCGAAGCTTCAAGACGGGAAATGCGTGATTCTATTGCTGATGTTGTTGTTGATTCTTGGAGCGAATTAATTTCTGCTGGTAGTGCGATGTCGTGTATTTTGTCTGCCAGAGACGCGAGTTTATCGAGATTCATATCCGCTTGGGATGCAAGTATAGATTGCGTTGACATCGGAAGTCTGCTAAGCCACTTAGTACGAAGAATGTTGTCCGGAACGGTGTTGTCGAGGCTTCTAAGATGGCGTAGAAATTGCGACGGTTTTCTATCACCCAAGGTCTCTCGATCAAGAAGCTGTTGTAGTCGTGCTTCTCGAGAGAGCGTAAGGCGTTCGATCAGTGTCCCTTTTAGGCGAGTGTAGGGCGTTTCTGTGGGAACATTCAAAAGAAGGTCTTCCACTTCTGCGGCGGCCTTGGCGTCAAGGTGTGAGGAAGCGTAGTGGTATTGCGTAATTTCATCGAAAATTCCGGCGAGATGAAATTGTCCCTCGAGTTGGGCGAACCACAAGGCTGGTCGTTCGGAATTGAAGAGCGGACATCGTATAGAAACACGCTGGAGTGGCGTTATACTGTCTGCCACTTGCACGTTTGCGCTATCTGGCATAGCGATTTAGCGAAAAATTAATCAGTTGAAAAGTTGTATGTGCTGCTCTCAAAGCTGTACTGATCAGCACTGCGGGAAAACTCCAGTTGTCCTCCAATAGTTCGTATGCGTGGGCAGCCACGTGCGCAGATGAGCACAAAAACCAATACACAAAGTGCACTGTAGTTGAAAAGTGTTGGCGTAGTTTTATTTAATAAACGAGGTGCACTGTAGCCGAAATAGTAAGCGAATTTTAAAATTATACTTGTATTAATTGATCGCGGTAAAACTATTGATCGCGTCGGGTTGGCTGTTCAAATCACGTCGGGGTCACCAGTTGTGGTGGTTATTGTACGATGCGCACACGGTGGCTGCCAGCAGGAGAAGAGAGTTGATCGTATGATGCGTAGTCCTATATAGTAATGACAGCGGGCGTCCTCAAGCCTAACGGTTAACTATGTATTCCTTGTTTCGTTTTGTGTCGTATTCGTTTCAGCGTTGCTTGTAAGCCAGGCGCAGCTGACTTGCTGACATGATGTTGCCATGTCGTATTAAAAGCTCAAATATAATGTTATAATATATTGTGGCTCGTCCCACAATTTTTTTTTTTTTCTGTTTGCCTTGGAAGAAATAGGTTCTTAGACACCACTAAGAAAGCCTCCAAACATGAGTTTTAATCCTCCTATACAGTTTTCTATTTTTTTCTTATTATCAGATAGAAAAATTTATATCTCGCTTCCAACTACTTGAAAAAATATCTTGTTCCTTAGACGTTGTAGGAAATTGAATGCTCTACAAAAAAGGCCTCTATGATTTTTTCGTAAACACAACCGTTTAAAAGATATTAACGGTTGAAGTTTGATTATTTTTGGGAAAATTTTTTATTTCTTATGAATTTTATAACTCAATGAAAAAAATCATTATGGTGCGTTTATAATTTTCAACGGAGTGTTGACATATCACAATTATTTGTTGAAATTTTTATAATAGGAATGTAAAAATAAGCAAACTATCGACTGCATTTGGCGCTAGTCGGCTTCGCTTCTCAGTTATAATATTGCCAGCCATTGAAAAAGCTCGTTCAGCCGCTGCACTGCTAGCAGGAGTTGAATGAATTTGAAAAGCTAATTTTGATAAACGAGGATAGTTTTTGGAATTTTTTGTCCACCCTTCAAATAAGACAAAATCTCCCGTAATTTTAACTTTTTCCTGGCTATACCATTTTCCCCATAGGTTGCACCTATCTTTATAAAAAACTTGACTAACTTTGCGAAGCCTGAACCACTGATACCATAAAATGGCCTACAATCTTCAGTAACCCATTCTGCGCATGCATCAATAGCTTTTTTTTGTCTTCTTCTGTTACAGTTTTTAAAACTGCTGCATGTTTGATGGCTTGGCAGCAAGGATGCCGATTCAGGTTGGATGTGTAATTTTTATTACATTTAAGAACTTTGCGGCATTTGCGGCAGTATACCATCCCTTCTACTCTGGTACCATCTGTTTTCAAAACCTCTGACAATATATTCCAAATAAAACTTATTCCCTTTGTGTTGCAGTGATAAGGTTTAAAACACCATCTGCAATTTGTTTAGTGATAAAAGCTTGTGTATCGGACATTATATAAAATCTATAGAAAAAACACATATCCATACATAAAATAACTCATTTATTTCGTGAACACATACATACATACAATATACACTACAGAATTATATCATTATATTACTTACTGCTTAGTTAACAACAGCGCGCCAGTCGAAATTATGAAATAAGAGTGCTTCTTTCTTCTCGCGGCATGGCGCGTAGACATTCGCTTACGCGATTATTCCGAGTTAACAACAGCGCACCGTGTCGTTTTCTTCCTTTTCGCTACGTGGCGCCACTTGGTATTCCAAGCGAAGCTTCAGGTCCTTCTCCACTTGGTCCTTCCAACGGAGTGGAGGCGGTCTTCCTCTTCCTCTGCTTCGGCGGGTACTGCGTCGAATACTTTCAGAGCTGGAGAGCTTTCGTCCATCCGGACAACATGACCCAGCCAGCGTAGCCGCTGTCTTTCAATTTGCTGAACTATGTCAATGTCGTCATATATCTCATACAGCTCATTGTTCTATCGAATGCGATATTCGCCATTGCCAACGCGCAAAGGACCATAAATCTCTCGCAGAGCTTTTCTCTCTAAAACTCGCAACGTCGACTCATCAGTTGTTGTCATCGTCCAAGCCTCTGCACCATATAGCAGGACGGGAATTATGAGCGACTTATACAGTTTGATTTTTGTTCGTCGATAGAGGACTTTGCTTCTCAATTGCCTACTCAGTCCGATGTAGCACCCGTTGGCTAGAGTTATCCTGCATTGGATTTCCAGGCTGACATTGTTGGTGGTGTTTTTACGCTGGTTCCCAAATAGACGAAATTATCTACAACTTCAAAGTTATGACTGTCAACAGTGACGTGAGGCCAAGTCGCGAGTGCGACGACTGTTTGTTTGATGACAGGAGATATTTCGTCTTGCCCTCAAGTTCACTGCCAGACCCATTTGTTTTGCTTCCTTGTCTAGTCTGGAGAAAGCAGAACTAACGGCGCGGGTGTTGAGGCCGATGATATCAATATCATCGGCATACGCCAGCAGCTGTACACTCTTATAAAAGATGGTACCTTCTCTATTAAGTTTTGCAGCTCGAACTATTTTCTCCAGAAGCAGGTTGAAAAAGTCACACGATAGGGAATCGCCTTGTCTGAAACCTCGTTTGGTATCGAACGGCTCGGAGAGGTTCTTCCCGATTCTGACGGAGTTTTCGTGTTGCTCAGCGTCGGTTTACACAGCCGTATTAGTTTTTCGGGGATACCAAATTCAGACATCGCGGCATAGAGGCAGTTCCTTTTCGTGCTGTCGAAAGCAGCTTTGAAATCGACGAAGAGGTGTTGTGTGTCGATTCTCCTTTCACGGGTCTTCTCCAAGATTTTGCGCATGGTGAATATCTGGTCGGTTGTTGATTTTCCAGGTCTAAAGCCACACTGATAAGGTCCAACCAGTTTGTTGACGTTGGGCTTTAATCTTTCACACAATACGCTCGTTGGAACCTTATATGCGATATTGAGGAGGCTAATCCCACGGTAGTTGGCGCAGATTGTGGGGTCTCCTTTTTTATGGATTGGGCATAGCACACTTAAATTCCAATCTTTGGGCATGCTTTTGTCCGACCATATTTTACAAAGAAGCTGATGCATGCTCCTTATCAGTTCTTCGCCGCCGTGTTTGAATAGCTCGGCCGGCAATCCATCGGCCCCCGCCACTTTGTTGTTTTTCAGGCGGGTAATTGCTATTCGAACTTCTGCATGGTAGGGCAATGGGACAACGCATACATACCATATAATGGCTCCGGTTTTTACTTAACAAACCTTATGTTGAATATGTCGGACAGTGTATGTGTTATACAACCTTGCCAACCATGGGCAGGTAAACCAAGATAATCAGAGTGGGTAATCATGTGGCCATGTGTAGTTTGCCATAGGCCAGAGCTATTCTACCCACTAACGTACTTCACATCTTTTTATCTAATTATTTTTTTAAATTAAACATAACTTTATTTATATATAAATTATAATAAATTTTATGTAAAATGTAAAAAATAAAATAAAATAAAAATTTAAAAAATTAAAAAGTTTTGTTTGAAATTTTAAGAAATTTTTAAAGTAGGAATCAAAAAATGCAACCCTGCATCAGCTGTTTAAAATGCAACCCTGCGTCAGCCGTCGATTGGGGATATTAGAGCAGGACAGATATACTTTTAGATTATGACACTGCTGAATGAGCGCAACAAAGATGTATGATCACATGTATACGTACGTGTGTGGGTAGAATATTCGCTTGTCCTATGGCAAACTAAACATATTTACCCACATGATTACCCACAGTCTTACCCACTGATTATCTGGTTTTTTACCCGCTCATGGTTGGCAGGTATTATTACATATGTATATGAATACTGGTGAACTTCCAAAGCTCGAAGGCTCTTTAACTCGAAGTTTTTTGTGGATTATGGAGAATCGAGTTAGGGAAGTTTAACTGCATTTAAATGATCAGCGTCACAAGCTGAGTCGTATTTGCCCTGACCGTTTGTCTGTTCGTCACCATATACACGAATTAGTTCTTCAGTTAATGAGATATCGTTTCAAAACGTACTTTTCTCACCAAAGAGCTACTCAATTGTCGGAACCACCTTATTAGAACAGTAAGCATAACAAAGCTGCCGTATAAACTGAACGATGAAAATATGGTAAAGTACTTGTACAGAAAACATTTTGATTTTTTATAAGATATGTACTTATATACTATATCAATAAAATTCTTGTATGAAAGGCTTTTTTTGACAAGATATTTGAAGAAATTCTTCAGACCCGACCACTATAGTATATAAATGTAGCTGCTACTACGATCAAAATTAAGTTCATGTACTTGTTTTTGACAAAATACAGGGATTGTCCGGAAAGTAATAGGACTGATTTTCTTCAGCCGCGACTGAACTGGTGCATGCGTGCACCGACTGAATTCGGTAGAGGGCGTTCCTAGCTAACAAACGAGCAGCTGGTCAGTTGTCTCCGACAAGCACGAGTTACATTCCTATACTCTAAACCTGTAGTAATTGTATATATGTAGTATAGTATATAGTAAATTCTTAATATCGTACTAACATATAAACATAGAATTTGGGTTCCACAGTAGGCTAAGTTGTGGAATAAGAGAGTGAGCGTATTTCTGGTGTGTTAACGCCAACTCAATTAAAAACATAAATAGATATACAGGGTGGCGCAAAAGTAATGCTCCTATCAGAAAATGCTTTAAATGTTGCAATTGACCTCTAATGTCAGTTCTGTTTTAACATTTGTGTAGTAAACACATGCGAAATACACGTAAATAAACAATGGTACGCTACACTGCTCCAGAACGCGGGTTATTGGTGGCTATTTATTTGACCAATAATCGGTCGGTGACTTTGGCACAACGTGAATTTCGTCGCAGATTTCCTGGTCGTCCGACGCCTACTGGTGAAACACTGCGACGTTTAGCCGCTCTCCTTGAAGATACTGACCCAACACGAGATGTTGCCAGGCGTGGCAGACCCCGAAGGAGCCTTTCTGCAGAGAATATGGCTGCTGTTGCCGAGGATGTCATGGAAGCGCCGTCGACATCGACCAAACGACGTGCCACGCAAATGGGTATCAGTCGACGGTGTTTACAGCGAATTTTGGAACAAGATTTGAAGATGTTTCCGTACAAAGTCCAGACGATGCATCAGCTGTTAGCTTCTGACCGCCAATCGCGTTTAACATACATACGTTCAAGCCATCCTTAATCACCACCAAGAGGAAGATGATTTTTCATCATAAATAATCATGAGTGATGAGGCCCTTTTCCATCTTAGCGGGTACGTAAATAAGAAAAATTTACGCTTCTGGGGCACTGAAAATCCGCGTGTAACCCACGAAGAGCCATTACACTCGCTCAAAGTCACTGTATGGTGTGCTATTTTCATTTGGAGTACGGTGGACAACCGATATGCTGAAGGATGCATTTCCCGGGCGCCTAATCTACCGCCTTGGCGATTTGCACTGGCCAGCAAGATCGCCTGATTTGAAAGCTACGGACTTCTTTTTGTGGGACTTTTTGAAGTCGCGGGTTTATGTCAACAAGACTCAGACTTTTGCAGCTCTTAAAGCCAATATCCGTCAAGAATGTGAAGTGAATGTGTCTGTGTATATATGTACATATATGTATATATTATATATATTTATTTAATAAGAAAATACGTTAATTCCAGTTACACTAAAGCTGGAATACCTTTCATAAATTCAAAGTTTTTATAGAAGAAATATTATTTTTTTTCGACGTTTTCTTCTG
This sequence comes from Bactrocera tryoni, assembly GCF_016617805.1. NCBI lineage: Eukaryota > Metazoa > Arthropoda > Insecta > Diptera > Tephritidae > Bactrocera > Bactrocera tryoni. The sequence goes on along the minus strand of NW_024395824.1, from coordinate 23,081,143 downwards.
ATTGTTACGAGCTTCGAGGCAACTTACAAACTGGATATAATTCGAGTATAAAAATAGTGAAAATTTCGTAAACAGTAACAAAATTTCGATTATTGTGGTGTATAAAAATAAATAAACAATTTGGTGAAACTATTTGCGTACAGTGCGTTCAAGAAAATAACGTTCAAAATTAAAAAGAAAAGTAAACAATCGGCAAAATACCGGAACATAATGGATTCAGCTTGCTCAAATAATAAGAAGACAAAAGGAGGTGACTAATAACATGCAGCAGCAACAAGTACAGTTGCAGCACCAAATGCAACAACAACGAGAGCAGATACGCAGCCAACAGCCACACAACCAGCAGTCGCAACAGCTCGTTCTTAGTGACGATAAAGTTATAAGCCACTTTCGTCATTTAGAGCCATTCAGCGGGTCAAAGGGTGACAATTTACTCGCTTTCATCAGCGCCGTCGAAAGAGGTTTTTCTTTATGTAACAATAAGTCCCACTTGGAGGAGTTCGTTACACAAATCGTTGTAAACGAAAAATTAAGCGGCGATGTAGGAAGATGTATTCAACAACTGACATACAACAGCAACTGGACGGAGGTAAAGCAGCGTTTGAAACAGAGGTACCAACCGGAGGATAGGCTTAATGAGCTGTACGAATTTGATGAGGCAAAACCCTCAATATATATGCCGGAAAATTTAGATAGGGACCTTAGATAGGATATTTTAATGGAAACAAGTAAGGAAGGGCTAAGTTCGGGTGTCACCGAACATTTTATACTCTCGCATGATAAAGTGATAATCGAGATTTCATTATACGTCATTTACATATTTTTCAAATACCGTATTTTTGTAAAGTTTTATGCCGCTATCATCATTGGTTCCTAAAGTACATATATACTCGTATTATACAGAAAAGGCATCAGATGGAATTCAAAATAGCGTTATATTGAAAGAGGGCGTGGTTGTGAACCGATTTCACCCATATTTCGTACATGTCATCAGGGTGTTAAGAAAATATTATATACCGAATTTCATTGAAATCGGTCAAGCAGTTCCTGAGATATGGTTTTTGGTCCATAAGTGGGCGAGACCACGCCCATTTTCAATTTAAAAAAAAAACCTGGGTGTAGCTTCCTTCTGCCATTTCTTCCGTAAAATTTAGTGTTTCTGACGTTTTTTGTTAGTCGGTTAACGCACTTTTAGTGATTTTCAACATAACCTTTGTATGGGAGGTGGGCGTGGTTATTATCCGATTTCTTCCATTTTTAACCTGTATATGGAAATGCCTGAAGAAAACGACTCTGTAGAGTTTGGTAGTCATAGCTATAGTAGTTTCCGAGATATGTACAAAAAACTTTTTAGGGGGCGGGGCCACGCCCACTTTTCCAAAAAAATTGCTTCCAAATATGCCCCTCCCTAATACGATCCTCTGTGCAAAATTTCACTTTAATATCTTTATTTATGGCTTAGTTATGACACTTTATAGGTTTTCGGTTTCCGCCATTTTGTGGGCGTGGCAGTGAGCCGATTTTGCCCATCTTCGAACTTAACCTTCTTATGGAGCCAAGGAATACGTGTACCAAGTTTCATCATGATATCTCAATTTTTACTCAAGTTACAGCTTGCACGGACGGACGGACAGACGGACGGACAGACGGACAGACAGACATCCGGATTTCGACTCTACTCGTCACCCTGATCACTTTGGTATATATAACCCTATATCTGACTCTTTTAGTTTTAGGACTTACAAACAACCGTTATGTGAACAAAACTATAATACTCTCTTTGGCAACTTTGTTGCGAGAGTATAAAAAATTGATTGAAGTTATCGTACTCATTTGAACAAAAGTGGTACCGTACTCCAAATGTATAATAGCTTTTCAAAATAAAGGTTATTAGACGAGAAAAGAGCTATTTCATACAATCATAGGAAAATACATGTGGCAACACCATAAATAATAATTAGTTTTTAATTCTCAATGCAACCATGCGATTTGACATTTTGTTTATCCCTTAATCTATTGTATGTAGTTTTGATATGTCAATAAAACTTCCCTTTTCTATATCATCTGTCAAGTAAGTAGCACGTGCCTACAATCCCATTACCACAATGGTGACCCCAGACAAGAAAGTTAATTTTTTTTTTTTTTTAAACGTTTAAATTGCGAAAATGAGTAAAACGAGATCATCGGCGGATACTAATAGCGACGTGGAACAGCTTCCACCGCAAAATTCTCCACCACGAATTCCACTGCCGGCGATGTCTGAAGACAGCATTGAGGATTACTTTTACTCGCTGGAGTTTTGGTTTGAAGCCTCACGTGTTTACTCTGATACAGCCAAATTCAACATAGTAATTGCAAGCGTACCTCCGGCAAAATTACTACAGATGCGTACTCTTATTGATGATACACCAGCAACGGACAAATTTAGCTACATTCGTCGTAAAATCATCGAAATTTTCGCCGAGAGTCAACAACGCCGTCTTCAACGTGTTTTGAAAGAGCTTCCACTGGCTGACCGAAGGCAGAGCGATTTGTACAATGAAATGCGACGAACAGCAGGTACCACGCTCAGCGAGAGCATACTACACGATCTCTGAGTCAGCCGCTTGCCACCGTACGCACAAGCAGCTATCATCGCCACTAGCGTTCCAATTAGCGACAAAATTAAAATCGCTGATTCTATCACAGAATGCTTATCACTGAAGGACGGTGGACAAAGTTTTGAGGTCAGATCCGAATCGAAACCGCAGGGACAGTTGATGCGGAACGTTAAATCCACCGGACGGCAGCGCAGTAGATCTACGTCACGTGGGAGACCGGTAATTCAACATACGAACAATTTTTGTTGGTATCTTGCAAAATTTGGTGCAAATGCCACTAAATGTCGCCAACCGTGCTCGTTCACTCCAGTATCAAGTCAATAGGTCAGCTCGGCTAATACCATATCAGAGCCCGGCAAACACTCTGATAATCCCACAGGTCGTGGCCTTTGCATTTACGACACTTCAGCGAAAATTAGTTTTTTAATAGATTCAGGAGCGGACATATCCGTCATACCGAGGTCGACGAAATTAGCCAGAGCACGTCCATCATCTTTGTCATTGTTTGCCGCAAATGGCTCTCCCGTACAAACATACGGTGAAGTCATACTTAAGTTAAATTTAAACCTACGCCGTGAATTTCTTTGGAAGTTCATAATCGCCGACGTCTCGCAGGGTATACTTAGACTCTTAAGTCATCATGGCTTGATTGTCGATTTACAAGGTCAACGTCTCGTAGACCGAAACACTCTGGTCAAAACGTCGTGTTTAGTAACACAACATAGACATCCAACGAATATATCAATTATAAATTTTACGCAAAATTTTTCGGATATTTTAAAGGAATTTTCTGACATCACATGTCCGTCACGATTTGGCATACGTACAAACACGTCAGTAGTTCATCATATTTCAACTACTGGCCCACCAGTATGCGCACGACCACGACGCTTATCACTGGAGAAACTCGCAGCTGCACGTGCAGAATTTGAACTCCTGATAAACCTCGGTATTTGTCGTCCTTCGAATAGCAGCTGGGCCAGTCCTTTGCACTTAGTTCGCAAAGCTGACGGATCTTAGAGACCCTGTGGTGATTATAGGGGTTTGAATGCTAACACGGTTCCTGAGCGTTACCCGATACCATTCCTTCAAGATTTTTCAACAATCCTAAGAAATAAAATTATATTTTCGAAAATAGATTTGCAGAAAGCGTTTCATCAGGTGCCGATTCACCCCGATGATATCTGTAAAACCGCCATTACGACGCCGTTGGACTTTTTGAATTTACTCATATGACGTTCGGATTAAGGAACGCTGCGCAGACGTTCCAGCGCTCAATTAACGAAGTACTTCGAGGCTTGGATTTTACATTTGCGTATTTAGATGATGTTTGCATCGCATCAAAATCGATTGATGAACACAAACAACATCTTCGTATTGTATTTAACCGTTTTCGAGATTACAATTTAACGATCAATGTTGCCAAATCGCAATTCGGAGTATCTCAACTCGATTTTTTAGGTCATTCAGTTACGAAAGACCCTATTCGCCCATTGCCAAGCCGCGACGAAGCGCTAACAAACATGAAACCGCCCAAGATTTGAAAAGAGCTTAAACGTTCTTCCAAACGCCTTAGAGTTACAAGGTCCTCTATTCGCCATGATTCCTGGAAATAAGAAAAACGACAGCACCATCTTGGATTGGAATGAAGATACTAAACGCCATTTTGAAGCTGCGAAAGCCCAACTAGCAAACTGTGTTATGTTAGCTCATGCATTACCTGATGCAGAACTTTCATTGTGGGTAGATGCATCCGATTTTTCAGCTGGAGCAGTTTTAAATCAAATGGTAGATGACAAACTTCAACCATTAGGATTTTTCTCAAGAAAGTTTTCATCAGCAGAAATGCGATACAGTACGTATGACCGTGAGTTGACCGCGCTATACAGCGCCGTTCGTCATTTTCGTTACATATTAGAATGTCGAAACTGCCACATTTATACCAACTATAAGCCACTTATATTCGCATTCCGACAACAACTGCATAAGGCTTCAGATCGTCAGGTTAGGCAATTGGATTTCTTATCTATTATCTCGAATTCAATCATTTACGACCGCCATTATTGACTACGACGCCGTCGCCGTAGACCAAGATAACGACGAAGAGCTACTAGCACACCTAAATGGCAGCATTCGACACTCACTAAAATTAAAATCTTTTATATTACCTACAAGTACTAAATATATATATCCACAGGACGAATTCGTCCTTTTGTAACATCAAAATTTCGACAAACTTTTCTTCGGGCTACACACAATCTATCGCACGCCGGCACGCGCGCGTTTGGTCAGGCATTGCGAAAGATAGTAGATCCTTTGCTAGATGTTGCATATTGACATTGTCGGTCCGTTTCCAATATCGGATGGCAACCGATATTGCTTAACCATAATCGATCGATTTACGCGATGGCCAGATGCCATTCCGATTCCCAATATGACAGCTCCAGTGGTAGCAAAGGCTTTGCTAACCGGCTGGATTTCCCGTTTTGGAGTACCCATCGACATAACGTCGGAACTCGGTCGTCAATTCGAAAGCGCCATATTTAAACAACTGCTAAACTATTTGGGAGTGACCCATTTAAAAACAACACCGTATCATCCGCAATGTAATGGACTAATAAAACGATGGCATCACACATTAAAGTTTGCCATTTTATGTCATAAAGTGGATCAGTGGACGACCTACTTATCTCTTATAGTACTTGGACTGCATTCAACATATAAAGACGACATCGGGTCCACTCCTTCTGAATTGGTATATGGAACATCATTGCGATTACCTTCAGACTTTTTCATCGAACAACCCAGTAACCAGAGCCAAACAGAAATCTTAGTGGAGCTTCGTCGTATCATGCGAGACCTGCGTCCTATTAGTACAGCTTGGCACCCTAACTAAAAAGTTTTCGTTCATGGCGATCTCAAGTCTTGTGATCATGTCTTCATCCGCGATGATTTAGTCAGACCGTCATTATCAGCACCTTATACGGGACCCTACAAAGTTTTGAGCCGCTCACCTAAGTATTTCGAAGTGGAAATAAAGGAGAATAAAGTTAAAGTTTCCATCGATCGTCTAAAGCCAGTTTTCATCACACCACCTACGACTCTCTAGGAGGAGGGTACTGTGGCAACACCATAAATAATAATTAGTTTTTAATTCTCAATGCAACCATGCGTTTTGACATTTGGTTTATCCTTTATTCTATTGTACGTAGTTTTGATATGTCAATAAATCATCCCTTTTCTACATCAAGTGTCAAGCAAGTAGCACGTGCCTACAATCCCATTACCACATATATAATCAAAAGACGTTCGAAACTAGTAAATCAAATAATATTAAAGGGAGAAATACACAAATTATTCAAACCAATAATAGCTATACTAGCTATAACCACCACGCTATCCGAACCAAAGTGTTAGAGAACATAGTAATCAAGTTTCCAATTATAATAATGGATTCAATAATTATCAAACCAAGCCTAATTCACACATGAGTGTTGATAATCAAAGTGCTTGACGTAGTCGGACCGTGTAACTAAGAAGTTATCAGCCGATGGAGGTAGGTAGTAGATGAGGATGTAAATTTTACCAAAATGCCTCCACCTACAAATTGCCCTTAATTAATTGGCGGTCATGAAATTACATGCCTCATTGATACAGTTTCAGATACAAGTTTAATAAAACCAAACATTTTCGATAAAAAATTTTCCTACCAAAAAAACATAACATACATATACATACATATGGGACTATCCTTGTGTCCTGTAGATTGTCCTCTCAACTTCAATTTTCACTGGATACGTTTGAACTGAAATGAGAAATCGTTGGAACTCAAAGGAATTCGTAGAATGAAGCATTTTGGGAAACATAATGATGCGGTGGGATACCAAGCCTCTCCAAAGAATTTAGAAATTCCACTGGATAATTCACGGCGTCATCTTCATGTTCAAGACGATCGATCGATTTGTATGAGTGCAAGTCTCCCGGAATTTGACTTTGAATCTTCCAGTTTAAGTCAACAACATCGGTATTTTTGGTAGTTAACATTGCGCGTGCACTTAAGGAATCTTAGTAACGATAATTTGGCCAATGCCCGATCAATCGTGATGAGTACATTTTTCGCGAATTGATAAACGGCGGATGGCGTTGATATCAAACCACCGGAAGTATCAACCGGAATTGACCCATTTCCAATTTTTAGCGAAGACGATGTAAAATGTCTTCGGCAATGTCATTTTTGTTCATATCCCAGAACTGACGCGGATTTGAAGGCTGATATGTCGAAAGGATTATCGCGAAAAGTGTGCGAACTTCATTTGCATTCCACTGATTAACATGTTCCAGCAATTGTAATTGCTGGCAATAGCAAACGAAAGTAGAAACATTCGTCGTTTTTCGGGTGGATTGTGTAAATTCGTCCTAATGCATTAGTTGATAACACACCTGGATGTAGGGATGATGCAAACATCTTGAAATGAAACATCGATGGTTCGATGTATCGATATTTCTTCAAACAACATCGAAATCAAAAACATCGGCCATTGAAACATCGATGTATCGAAACATCGATGGATTTTTGAACTTTTTTAACGTATTTTATTAGTGAGCATAAAAAGCTTATTTCAGAACCATAAATAAGTGAAATACAGTAGTACGCCTTTAATTGATATATATTTTAGCTACCTATTAAAACCTTTTCTCAATAAATAAAAGATATAAATAGTTTTTGAACAAACAACAAATTATTTATTTAAAACAGAATTTAAAAATAACAATTTGGAAAGTCTTTTCCCTGTCAAGCGATTTCTTTGCTGTGTGATCGTTGCTCCAGCTTTAGAAAACAGTCGTTCACTAGGGACTGAAGTGGCCACAATGGATAAATATTTGGAAGCTTGTTTATACAATTCAGGAAATACATTTTTCATATCATCCCACATTTCTGTTGGATTCTGATTGATAGAAGCAACAGCTGATCCAAGATACATTTGCACTTCAACTTCCGTTGTTGTAATAGCAGATAAATTGGAAAACTTACATTTCATATTTTGGTGGGCCAACTGTTTATGATGGCTCCAAATATCAAACGGGTTTTCTGTTGCACACTCATCCGAAGATTCCGACGTACTAACGCCATTATTTGCATCCTTTATGAAATTATTTAAATACAAAACTGTTTTGTTTTTAGCCAGTTCATCTTTAAAATGCAGAAATTTGAATCTCGGATCCAATACAGTAGCCAACGCCAGAACTGAATTAAATTCAAGTTTGTCAAATCTCTTATTCATGTTCTTTTGCAGTTCACTTTTTAGCTCCCCTACAATAGCGTCTTGAGCTGAAATTTTTGTCAGAGCTTCAGTTAAACAGCTTACTAAAGGTATAACCTTGCTAATGGTAACGTAGGTATCAGCCGAAATCTCCCTGGTCACAATTTCAAAACACTTTAATAATTCAATCACCTCCTTAATTTTGTTCAGCTCGGAGGCATTAACCATAGAGGGTGCTTCTGGGCGAGTGAGCAGTACTTCACTTAAAATAGGGGCTAACTGGACAAATCTCTCTAACATATAAAAACATGAATTCCATCGCGTTCTTACGTCAAGAATTATTTTCTTGGTATTACTTGTAGAAGCCCCACTGTCTATTTGTTTCTTTCGCAATTTATCACTAGCATTAACACTTCTTTTAATAAACTTAACAATGTCGCGCACCTTAGTTATCAAACCTGATACTTCCGTGGACTTATCTGTTGATTGCGTTACAACCAAATTAAGCGTGTGTGCGAAGCAGGGTATTATTTTTTTTTTTCGCCAAACAAGCTTCTATTTAATTTCAACATGGTTGAATCATTATCAGTTAAACAAGCAGAAACTTTATTATGGAAACGTTCCACTCGTTGAAAAGTTTAAACATAGTTTCTTCTAAATAAGCTGCTGTATGACTTTCGTGTAGTTCGATTACTCCTAACGTCCCACTTAACAAACGTAAATTGTCCAAAAAATGAATTGTTACCCCAAGGAACGACTGATTTTTCATTGTCTCCGTCCATATGTCATACGTTAGGTAATAACTGTCGCACTTACGAATATACTGTTTGAAAATTGAAGACAGCGCTTCATATTTTTCATCCACTCGTAATTTTATTGTTTCTCTACTTGGAACTTTAAAAGGCGGAACTAGTTCTTTCATCATCTGCAGAAAACCTTTTCCTTCTACGGTAGAAAATGGCTTATTGTCCATTATAATACATTTCACAAATGCTTCAGTAATTTTCCTTGATTTAGGGTCATGGAAGAAATACTTTTGACCTGCTCAAAAAAGTCTTTTACATTCGGTTGGATCAGCGCTGGCAACTGATTCGATTTATTTTGCAGTACTGACGGAGTACATGTACTAGGAAACGATTCAATACATGCAGTCTTCTTATTACTATTGTCGGATAACTCACTTGACACTGTCGTCCCAGCGGTTGGTGATATGTTAATTATTTTTCGCTGTTTTGGTTCCGAGTGCGGCGTAGTTTTGGAGGAGCATTCTGCATTATCAACTTCATCGATTAATACCTTTTTATGTACATTCTCAACGTGACAGCGAAGATTCGACGTGTTACCTGATGTTTTTAATTTCTTGTTGCAGAGTTTGCATGTGGCGGAAGCATCTGAATTTCTTATAAAGAAGCTCCAGACCTTGCTTTTTAATTTTGAAGGCAGCATTTTGAAAATCTGAAATATTATGTACATATTTAAACGTCTAACGCAATTATTTACATATATTTTATATTCACTACACCTGTAATAAAGTTGTGATTGACAACAGATGAATTCGAAACAAAACTTATATTAAACGCTCAAAAACAACTTCTAACACACATAGCACGAAATAGACTGTCACACAAAATGTATTTTCGATTTTTTGTAAAACTTATTTCGCATTAATTCATAAGCGAATTCTCAGTATTATTCAAGTGCACATTCAACCAACGAATTCTCCGTATTTTACAACAAAACACATGACAGTTTGCTAAAGCGTTTCGAAGCAGATGTTTTCGCATTAATACCGAGAAAAAGAGCTGCAATGATGTGGAGTAAAATTTGAAAAAACATCGATCCAGGCAACATCGATGTATCGATGTTTTTAGAATCACAACATCGATGTTTCAGAAACATCGATGCATCGTTTGCATCCCTACCTGGATGTCAATCTACTGGTTGGCGTTGTTTTCTGCATATCTATTTCTTCGACGATGCATTCCATATCTAGTATCAACGCATTTCCGAATAGAGCAATGTTCTCGCAAACGGATCACTGACGAAAGTTGAGAAAAAACTCGTCAATTTTAATTTTGTTGCTGGCGATTTTTCCACTGGCTGTACTGTATTCTCTGGGTTGAAATACAAATCGTTCATGAAATGCAAAAGTAAATATCCTACAAAGAGCTTTATTAAACAGTAATGGTGAATATAGTATGATCTATGAGTTGTCATCGATATTCCCTCTTCTAAATTGAGTGCTGGTGGGCGATGCCGATAGAGTGAATATTCATGATTTCTAGTTTGTTTTTCCAAAAGAAAAGCACGAGGATAGTGTTTCGTGCATTTAGTGTTAGACGTACAACCGAAGTGGGATTGTGGTGTCCGCAAGGTCCATGAACCATATTGGTTTTCATCACTTCGTATAATACTGGATCTTTCTCTGCATCAGGAATTTCCGCAGAAATGATGAGGTGTGCGCGCTGCAAACCTCTCTTTTGCCACTCAATAGAGTACATCTGGCATCTAACATCACCACATGCATATACGTTGCTTCAAGATAAAGTCCATCAAACATCGTAACTGTTGTTTGAAAAGTCGTGCTGTGACATCGTGATGATCGCTTGCTGATTGACCGCGATCCATAATTCCACATGTATTCATCGCATCTTGGGAGTACTCGGTCATGTGCCTTGGGCTGCCAATGTATGTTGACGCCAAAAAACACGCCGACCAATATTAGCGCGATCTCTTCGTAGCATCGTAACAAATCTACACATAACGTTTTCACTGAATAACTTTCAATAATTTTTTTGGAATAGCCGGAATGAAGAAAGCAAACGACAAATTTGAACGATTCAAATAATTGAAAAACAAAGCAAAAAAATTAAAAAAAAAATGTGTGTGAAAAAAAGTTACTTTTTGGAACTATCCAGTTTTACGACTTTTCCTGACGAAAAGCATACATTTTTTTTATTTCTAAACCTTCCCCGATCCACAGCGAACAACCTCTGAAAATTTCATCAAGATTGGTTCAGCCGTTCTCGAGCATTAGCTAACAAATAAACATTCATTCGATTGTATGGGAAAAAGAAAAGGGCTGGTTTTAGGGGTTTTCCGGTATTTATTCGAATTTTTTTTTGCCATAAAAACCATCTTTGAACCTCAACCAGCATTTAGAAAAAAGAATTGGCCAAATTGGTCTAGGCGTTGTTGAGTTATGCACTTAGCAACACATTTTGCGATTCATTTTTATATATAAGATTAGGAAATATACAACATTTTGAAAGAGTTAGTCTTTGTAAAAAGCAGGAAATTTGCGTAATCGAATTCAGTGACATGGAAATCTTAGATTTATCTGATTTGAATTCCGAAGAAAGCCAATTAATAAAAAAATTATTGCAAGAGTATAATGAACTAATTTTTAAAGAAAGAAACAAACTTTCTTTTACACACGAAATTAAACATACAATTATTACGACAGATGATAGTCCTATCTATTCGAACATACATATATAGATATACACAAGTTCATGAATTGGAAATTCAGAAATAAATAAAAGAAATGATAAAACATAAAATTATTAGGGAAAGTAATTCCGCTTACAACAGTCCTTTGTGGGTAGTTCCGAAAAAAGCAGACAATTCTGGAAATAAGAAATGGCGTATTGTGATCGATTACCAAAAGTTGAACGAAATTACCGTTAGTGATAAATTTCCGATACCCATCGATGGAATAATAGATAAATTAGGAAGAGCTCAATGAAAATGAGCAGTGCAATGACAGGAAAAAAACTGCATTTTCTACTCTGTTAGGGCATTATGAGTTCTTGAGAATGTCATTTGGCCTCAAAACTGTTCAGTTCTTCGAGATTTCATAAATAAAATATGTGTTGTCTACTACTGTGCCAAAAAAAATAGGGTGACATTGTATTTATTTTGAAAATTCTTTATTTATTCTTCCAAATCAATTTCATTTCCTTCAAAGTAATCCCCTCCCGATGCAATGCACTTATGCCAACGGATTTTCCAATCTTCGAAACACTGGTTGTAGTCACTTTTCGGGATGGCCTTCAGTTCCGTCTTCGCTACGGCTTGAATCTCCTTTATCGTATAAAAACGGTGTCCCCGAAGCGGTCTTTTCAGCTTGATGAACAGCCAGAAGTCGCACGGCGCCAGATCAGGTGAATACGGTGGTTGCGGAACGATATGGGTTGAGTTTTTGGCGAAATGATCACGAATTACGAGGGCAGTATGGCATGGCGCATTATCGAGGTGTAAAAACCAAGAATTGTCTTTCCACAATTCCGCCCTTTTTAGGCGTATAGCGTTACGCAAACAACGCATAACGTTCAAATAATATTCCTTTTTGACTGTTTGACCGGTTGGAAGGAATTCATAATGCACAACATCACGATAATCGAAGAAAACAGTCATCATGACCTTGATTTTTGAGCGACTTTGGCGCGATTTTTTTGGTCTCGGCTCTCTTTTGGCACGATATTAGCTCGATTGATCGGTTGTTTCGGGGTCGTAAGTATAGATTTAGGTCTCATCGCGAGTTATAATGCGTTTCCTGGTAGTCGGAAAACATCGTTTCACACACGTCAACGCGACGCCTTTTTTTCCAAAAAATTCAATTTTTTCGGTATCAGTCGAGATTTGATGCGCTTGAGGCCAAAAACATCCTTCAAAATGGTATTGGCTGAGCCTTTCGATATGCCAACTTCATCAGCAAAGTTTCTAATTGTTAATCGACGATTTTTCAACACCAAATCTTTGATTTGTTGAACGTGAGCTTCGTCGGTTGAGGTTGATGGTCGCCCTGGACGCTCTTCGTCACTGTCAGAACACATTAAAAATATGAAGAAAATATTTCAAAAATTACAACAAGCGAAATTGAAAGTAAGACTAGATAAATGAATTGCATTTCTAAAAATCGAAACAGACTTTCTAGGTCATTTATTAATCCAAATAAGGTGGAAGCCATACGAAAATTAAAGTTACCCACTTCGCAAAAACAAATAAAATCTTTTCTAGGTGTCACAGGCTATTCTAAAATAGCTTACCCTATGGGCGCATAGTAAAAAAAAGATTCAAAAATCGATTATATAACTGGAAAAGAAAATAAAATAGCCGGTTTCCTAAGCCGAATTGATAGTAACGAGATAAATATGATTAATACCAAAAATTTCGGAATGACCGTTGGAGAGTAGCAAAATCAAACAATTTCTATGGAAGTTCAAATCAGGAAGAAAGTTCTTATAATCATTTTACAACTCTCGATACGGTTGTAAATCTTTTCAAACAGCAGCTAATTTTGGTTGAATCAAAAGAATACGAAGTAGTAAATATTTTCAAAAATAAAAACGTTTTTGTTGACAATAGCTTTAACATAATCAATATTGTAAAAATATATTTTAATAAGGGAAAGGTCGCTATATACTCTGAACTTGGAGAAAATTAATATAATGAGATTCAAAAAGTTCTTTTAAGTACCTTTAAAAAAATTAAAATATTTATTTTGTAAATTGTAGCCATTTTCCCAAAGATATTGCAGAAGAATATGAACTAAAAAAACAGATATCGCTTTTCCAGAAAATTGAAGTAGGACATTCAGGAATTTTCCCAACTTACGAGAGTTAACGACATAGCCTCGCTCCGGGTCACACACACTCACATACACCTTATCTCCTAATATACATTCCGAACAAAGGCGAACTATGTATGTAAACCGATAGAACTCGCTATGACATGCACTATCAGTCGAACAATAGAAATGAACATGCATTATCTAGAAAGGCATTCTCAACATGTAAACAACAAACATCTGGCAATGGAATAATCCACTGCGATAACCAACTCCGCATCTCAAGTAATAGCAAGATAGCAAGATAGCAGATATCGAATTACGACAAAGAAGTCGCATGCAGATAACAGCAGCCGCATTTCATTAGTATAAATAGCTGTAAGATCTTATATTAAAATTCAGTTCTTAAGAATATCAATAAAGGCACGCATTTCGGCGTATAAATAAAATTGTTTAAATTCTTGAACTCATATCGTGTAAACGATATTAACTGGGGGCTCAACCAGTCTGTAAGCCATCTCTATACATTGAATAAAACGATAGAAAAAATTCCACGGGAAGTAGGACTTCCAGCACTAGATCTTTGAAAAAGGTGCTTAAAATTGAACAAAGATAAAATTAAAATTCCTGCAAAATCTGGAAAAGAATAACGGATAAGTCTTGATATATAGTTAAAACAGTCAAGCAACGTTATATCAACGGATATCCCAACACGCTAGAATCTCAAAAAAAGGAGACAAAAGCCGTTCAATTTGCGTCGTCCCCTATTGAACACCGACGTCAAGATGACAACACAAGAAATCGCAAGCTTGAGAGCACAAATCGCTGCTCTGACCACAACGTTCACTGAAACCCAACAAAGATTGAATTCGTTGGAAACCCACGCAACACCTAACGTCACAGTCACAAACCAATACCAGGACTGTACACCAAACATCACAGATGAATCACAAATAAACTTAGAAATATTCAAAACCTTACCAGTCTTCACAGGCGATATGAACCATTATAGGTCATGGAGAAAACGCGCCTGGACGCACATGGAAAACATCAAGAATTACGCTACTACACCCATGTACTACACGGCACTCTCTTTTGTACATTCCAAAATTCAAGGAGAGGCGGCCGATATTTTAATAAACCACAACACCAAATTCAACTTTTATTCCATAATAAACCGTCTCGATTATACTTATGCGGACCAGAGACCTCTGTATGTTTTGCTCGAAGGAATGAAAAGAATAAAGCAAGGAAAAAAGGACTCTGGCAGAGTTCCATTCCGAAGTCAGCAAGTCACTTAATCTTGCACTCACTAAAAGTTGAGATGGATAATCATGGACCAGGAAATCCATCAGCTATGATTGAATATGCAAACCAGGAAGCTGAGGACATTCATTCTCGGTCTGAACAGCAAATATACCAGCGGCACCCTCTGCAGTCACAATCCGAAGGACTTAGAAACCGCTTACGCTATCGCGAGTACGATATACCACGATAATATCGAAACTCACAATTCGACGTTCCGCAATACAATCAGCAGAGACAATATAATACATCACAGTACCAAAACTCCAAGCTAAGAAGACATTACGAGGAGCCACAAAGGTACAAACCTAACGTACAGGTGCAATACAATCAGACAGCACCCGGCAACAGCATCAACCAATGGACGTAGATTCATCACAACAATACACGAGATCCGCAAATCCCAATAGGGATCATTCCAAACCACAACAAAACAGCTATAACCGCCAATTACAAAGGTCTACCTCCAAATAATCAATTTCGCGGTAACCCTCAAAAAAGAGAACGAAATCCTTCATCTCATAATTCCCACGTACAACAGAAATGTCAACGTGTAAACCAGACACGCGACGAAGAACTACAATCGCTTACACCAGAATACGAGAACGATGATTACGAAACAGGCAGCGCTTTTTTAGGCGCATGAACGATTTTGCCGTGTCTGCAACGCCACTGCAGGGATACAGGCAAACTTATTAACATCCTGATTGATACTGGAGCAACAAACAACTATATAAGTACAAAATGTAACTTAGGTAAGTCTATTCAAATTAAACCTGTAAAAGTGAAAACTCTTCATGGTTACTCAATAACCAAATCAAAAAAAAATAATTACATTGTTAGAACATAATCTCACATTCTTTGAAACTGATGCATTAAAAGAATTCGATATGCTTCTCGGTGAACAGGGTCTTAGGAAAATTAAAGCAGAAATCAACCTTTTCGAGTACACGCTCAGTTATAAATATAGGGCCAAGAAAGAAAGTGAATCTGTGCAAAAAATAAATTATACGGTTAATAGTGAAAAATATAGAGCAGAAATCGAAGAAATTATGCAAAGAAATGAAGACACAAATGAAGTGCTACCATATACTACCACGGTACAAGCTACCATTAGAACGAAATCCGAAGATCCTATTTGGACCAAGCAATATCCGTACCCTATGTCGGAAAGCGATTTCATTAACAAAGAAATTAACAAACTTTTAGAAAATGAAATAATTCAACCCAGCAAAAGTCCGTATAACTCTCCCATTTGGACAGTCGCAAAAAAAGGTACCGATGAACAAGGGAAACCTAAGCGCAGAATGGTCGTAGACTTTCAGAAACTTAACAATCAAACTGTTACACAGATAGATACCCCATACCTGATGTGGCTATGACCATACAAAATTTAGGAAACGCAAAAGTATTTTCAACTCTAGACTTAGAGTCTGGTTTCCATCAGATCCTTATTAATAAATCAGACAGGGAAAAAACGGCTTTTAGTGTAAATGGAGCTAAATACGAATTTCTTCGTATGCCATTCGGCCTGAAAAACGCCCCATCTATTTTTCAAAGATGCGTGGATGATATCCTTAGACCATATATCGGGAAGTTCGCGTACGTCTATATAGACGATGTTCTCATTTATTCTTCCTCTCTGAAGAACATATCGAACACATCCGCATAATCATAAATGCCCTTCACCAGGCCAATATGAAAATCTCTAACGAAAAATCTCACTTTTTTCAAAGACTCTGTTGAATACTTAGGGCATATAATTAAATACAACAAGATTACAGTCGACCCAACAAAAATACAGACTATTAAAAATTTCCCTATTCCTACAACACTGAAGAAACTCAGATCCTTCCTAGGTCTCGCAAGTTACTATAGAAAATTTATAAAGAATTTTGCAGCCATCGTCAAACCACTGACTACGTTCCTCAGAGGAGAGAACGGTGGCATATCAAAGAATCAAAGTGCAAAAATAAAAATCACTTTAGACGAACCTGCACTAAAAGCACTGAACATAATAAAAGAAGAACTACAAGCCCAGGTCGAACTCTTCCAACCAAATTTTAACAAACCTTTCGAATTAACCACAGATGCTAGCAATTACGCTATAGGAGCCGTATTATCCCAAACCAAAACCCATATCATTTATTTCACGAACGCTCAGTGAAACAGAACAGAATTACTCCACAAATGAGAAAGAGTTACTCGCAATTGTATGGTCACTACAGAAACTACGCAACTACTTGTATGGTATAGCAGATTTAGCAATATACACCGACCATCAATCTCTAATATTCTCCATATCAGAAAAAAACCCCAATACAAAATTAAAAAGATGGAAAAATTTCATTGAAGAATATGGTGCAAAAATCGTTTACAAACCCGGACATCAGAACGTGGTCGCTGATGCCCTTTCTCGTCAGCAAATAAACAACACTTTAAATTCTGATGACTCCCAACATTCAGCACAAAGCTCACCAACACAAAGACTCAAACGAGTAAAAAAACCAGTAAACTCCTTTAGAAACCAAATTAATGTAAAACGGTCAGATCAGAACCCCATCGAAATATTCTCACAAAACATATTTTCTAACAGCCGACACACGATCTTTTTTAATACGAAAACTGTATTACTAGATAGACTAAAAAATGTAATTCAGACCAAAGATAACTAATGCTATACAAATAATAGACGAGCAAATGTTATTTTACGTCGAAAATGACATTATCAACACATTTCCAACTGTATCGATTGTACTAGCGCAAAAATTGGTGGACGATATTACCGAAACCGAACAACAAGAACAGATCATACAAGACACACACAGACGTGCTCACAGAAACTACAAAAACAACGCACAGAAATCTCGCTCAGATACTACTGGCCAAACATACGTGACGCTTGTAAAAAAGAAGTACAAAACTGCGAAATCTGCCTCACAAACAAGTATGAACGCCGACCAAATAAACAACCAATAGGATCAGCACCGATACCGAACAAAGTAGGCGAATACATACACTTAGACTTATTTTTTATGAGCAACAATATGTACATTAGTTCAACTGACAAATATTCCAAATTCTGCCATTTGGAGGACAAATACCATCAAAGAAAGACACATACAAATATGTTGACGAGATACTGTCTGAAATATACCCAAACGCAAAGTTTGTAATGACTGATAACGAGTCAACATTTACTGGCATATGTGCACAACAAATATACAAGCGATTACAAATAACGCATACCAAAACTCCAGCCTATCATTCGACAACAAACGGTCAAGTTGAAAGAACGCATAGCACAATTATCGAACTCACAAAAGTATTAGCGCATCAACACAGTTCGGCTCCTGACGATCAGATATTTGAAGCAGTCCGACAGTACAACAAAACAATCCATTCGGTAACCAACCACAAACCCGAGGACGTGTTTTTTTAATCAAAGGGAATATCCTGGCATCAAAGAGCGTCTTCAACAAAACCAACAGAGAGTTTTGCGATACCATAACCGTAATCGGAAACAGCTCAAATACAAAGAAGGAGAGGTAATATATTCAAAAACGCATAGACGAAACAAAAACGGAAAAAAATACGTGAAACACATAGTAAAAAAAGACAACGGAGAAACAATAACGACCAATAAACAAGTAATTATCCATAAAGACAATATCAGAGCAAAAGCATGTACGGAATAGTATTTACCTTACTTTTCTCTATCGCACTTTGCGACAATATTATAGATTTAAGCCATAGGAAATATGTACTAGTAGAAACTGATCCTGTTTACATTTATCAGGATACAGCTTTCTTGTATCACATATCCAATCTCTCAAAAATATTGGCGCCATACGAAAGTATAATGAAATCATCATTCAATCTAGAAGACCAACCCCAAACTCAAATTTTGCAGTAAACAAAATCGAAACTCTGAAAACTCAACTCATTCCCAATATTTATAGATCCAAAAGATCACTTAACTTTCTTGGTTCCATGTTAAAATTCATCACGGGCACACCAGACCACGATGACCTTGTGGAAATAAAAACTTCACTTAATTTGCTAATAGAGAACAATAATAAGCAAAAATTAATTAATTCACAGTTCGAAAGAATACTCGAAAGCCTTGATCCCAAAGCAATAACCGAAAACATTGTTATATCAGAAGTTTATAATGAACTCAAATCAATAACTAACACTAAACATTTTGCAAAAACTAATAATTTCTATTCTGGCACATTAAATTTGAAAGACGTGTACGATTTAATAAACCATGAAAAGTTAGATCTTCCAATAATTAATATATTAGAATATGCCGACATTCATATATGTTACCTACAACAAGCAATTATAACAATATACAAATATCCTATCCTTGAAACTAAATGTAGCTTATTTAATGTATATCCTTTAGCATATAAGCATGGTAAAATTAATTTAGACCCTAAGATCGCAAAGTGTAACGATTATCAAAGAATATCTAAATGTAGAAATTATATGGGTAACTTTATTTGTAAATCAGAACCCGCTGACAATTGTACTATAAAAATATTAGAAGACAAAACAGCACAATGCGAAACAACCGACGAAAATAATGCTCCACTTCGCATCCTAGAGAATGGATACATTTTGACAGATTACCAGCATACTTGGAACAACATGCATATATCAGGCCCTAAATTGATACACTTCAATGAATCCACGAACATCGATAACATGACATATTACAATCATCAAAGACAACTCAGAGAAATAATACACAATCAACACAACGAAAAACTTGAAGTACTCCGTATCCTTTCTTCAAACTCAATATACAAATTCAGCAATATCCAAACACTCTCAACATTTTTGATACCTATTGTAGAAAATCTAGTACATTTTACGTTCTTCATCATAATAGGATTCCTTACTTTAGTAGTCACCACTTACGGTATGGTACACCTCTGCCGATATCGCGTAAATAGAAGAATGCTTCACAGACAAAGGCAAATTGACGAAATATACGAAGTCGAATTGAATCGTCTTCAACAACAACAATCTGTAGCAGCATAGCGAGAACGCTCCGTTTTAAGAAGGAGGGGAGTTAACAACATAGCCTCGCTCCGGGTCACACACACTCACATACACCTTATCTCCTAATATACATTCCGAACAAAGGCGAACTATGTATGTAAACCGATAGAACTCGCTATGACATGCACTATCAGTCGAACAATAGAAATGAACATGCATTATCTAGAAAGGCATTCTCAACATGTAAACAACAAACATCTGGCAATGGAATAATCCACTGCGATAACCAACTCCGCATCTCAAGTAATAGCAAGATAGCAGATATCGAATTACGACAAAGAAGTCGCATGCAGATAACAGCAGCCGCATTTCATTAGTATAAATAGCTGTAAGATCTTATATTAAAATTCAGTTCTTAAGAATATCAATGAAGGCACGCATTTCGGCGTATAAATAAAATTGTTTAAATTCTTGAACTCATATCGTGTAAACGATATTAACTCGAGGGAATGAAACATAAGAGTGTATCACCCACAGCTAAAAACTAAAATACATGAAATAATAAAAAAACTGCGAAATCTGTAAGGAAAATATGACCGAAACCCCATAAAAGCGAATTTTTAAACTACGGAAACACCTAACAGAGTAAATGAAATTGCGCATATACATATGTATGTAAGTAGATACTTACTTTAATAGTAAACACTCATTTATAATCTTTGTAAATAAGTTTTCGAAACATGTCATTTGTTTTCATTTAATTGATAGAAATAGCCAAACAATCGTATGTAAAATTAATGAATTTTTATCAATTAAAGGGCATGTAAAAAAGTTTATTTTCGATAATGAATTTAATTCAAGAAACGTTCGTGACCTTCTGACCAAAGAAGGCATACAGTTTCATGCTACAAAGCCAAATAGCCATACTGGTAATTCCGACGTCGAAAGGGTATATAACACACTTACAGAACGGATAAGAACACTAAATTTGGAAGAAAAAGCTCCAATCATAATCCAAATGTGTAAAGCCGTAAAGTTCTATAATAATTCGTATCACACCGCAATAAAAGCTACACCTTTAGATGTACAGAATAACAAAATCGATCATAAAATAATTAAAAAGCGATTAGAAAACGCAAAATTGAAGATTATTTCAAAACATAACACCAAAAGGGAAACCTATTTAGAAACTAGAGGCGAAGGTTTTATTAGGAACTATAAAAGTGTAAGACATAAAGAAGAGCCTAAATTTATCAAAAGAAACTTGAAAAACATTCATACATCAAATATTAAACGTCCTTTAAAATTCGAAAACTCTAATATGAACACTCATACTTACAGTGACGATAATGACAATAGAAGCCATAATGACAGTTAACGTTATTTCAGAGAAACTTCAACTTCTAAACAATACATCTCAGCGTAGTAGAAAAGTAAAAGGTAGTAAAACAAAAACAAAAAAAACTCATTTACCACATAATTATTAATGAAAAATTTGAAAGCCATTACTTCAAAGAAATTAATTTTTTTCTAATAGAAAATTCCTACAAAAAGATAAAAAAAAGAGATCGAATAATTGATTTTTATAAATTGAATTTAATTTGAATAAGTTTTGGGATCTATAACAACGATAACTTAGTCATTTGAATTAAAAACTGTCCAAAAAGCTATATTATTACAGAATTAAACTTAATAACTGGAGTACCAAAAAAAAATAATACAAAAAATATAAAATGAAAGAACTGAATAGAAGTTGTAAGGTGAATTAACTCATAGTTAATACATGTAAATACATGTAAATACTAAACACTACATTTTCAAGAAAAATGGTTAACTTAAGGAATTAAAATTAAGTAATAATTTGGTTTATTCTAACTTATGTTCATATATAAAATAAACAAAAAACTAAAATAGTAGCAATAGAAGCTAACTATCTACTGATTAAAGTAGTTATAAATGAACATTACCATTTATAGTAATAACTTGATACACTTTGTAAAATAAAAAGTTTTAGATACCAAATATAATATGTAAAATAATAAAAACAATTCAATGAAAGATTCCAAATCAGATGGAATACAAATTGGAACAAAAAGAGTTAAAATTGAAAGAAATATGTTTAGAAAAGTCAATATTTATATTTTCAATATAAAAGAACTAGAATAAATTTTCTTTCACAAAAACCATAACCATTGTCATTAAAAATAATCTTGAATTTTTCAATACAAAAAAAAACAAAAATTAAAATTGTTAACAAAATTATGTACTAAAAATGCATATACTGAATGAATTATGTACACATACAAGGTGCGTTCCAAAGTAAAAAGGACTTAAAAAAACAGAACAAATTGTTTTTTCGGCAAAATCAAATTATTTTATTCAAAATACTTAGTTTCCTTCTGCTTCAATACAGCTTTTTGCATGTCAAACGAGTCTTTTAGCTCGTTGGCCGGTATGGCCGCCAGTATGCCGGTGCAAACTTTTTGAATAGCCTCTAAGTCTGCATAACCCTTTCCTTTCATGGGCAAATGCATTTTCCCGAAAAGGAAGAAGTCGCACGGTGCTATATCAGGTGAATACGAGGCGTGGTTAATGGTTAAAATGTGATTTTTTGTCAAATAATCGTCCTTCGAATGTTGGATTCTGAGCAATTTTTGGTCGTCAGTCAATTTGTGCGGAACAAATCGTGCACACACCTTTCGTAAGCCCAAATGTTCGGTCAAAATGCGATAAATCGATGTTTTGGAGATGTTCAATTCCATTTCTATGAATTTCAATGATGATTTCGGTTGATTTTTGTTGTATTCACGCACAGTTTCGATGGAATTTCCGGCAATTACGGATTTTGATTGGCCCACATGTTGATCGTCATTTATGTCCTCATGACCACTTTGAAAACGTTGAAACCACTCGTGCACTCTGCTACGGGATAGACAATCATAGCCAGAAACTTTTTTCATCAATTGAAACGTTTCGGTAAAAGTTTTACCAATTTTAAAACAAAATTGAATGTTGGCTCTTTGTTCGAAGCTCATATTCGCACCGATAACACAAACATACTGACACTTAAAACGCAATAACTTCACTTTCCATCGATAAAATGTCATGAAATTGATGAGCAGATTCTAACGCACCAGTCGACATATAGATGGCGCCACCGAGGGTGCTAGATTCAAAAAGTCTTGTTTACTTTGAAAGGCATCTTGTACGAATAAACATGTAGTAATTATATACATATATGTGTCGGGGATTTGGTTCGTTGATGACTCTGTAGAGGATTTGCTTATGGATGTCTCCATATCACTGATTCTGCGAGGACATAGCGCCTTATTATATACGCACCCCTTCAGTGCTCTAAAAGTAGCTAACGGTGCCTGAGTCTCTTCACTCTGTTCGCAGAATACGATCAGACCTTACTCAGTAACAGTTTATCTAGTCCTGTTACTATCCCTACTTGCGCATTTACTTTCTATAGTACCGTAATATATGTCGCCAATGCGTCGCCTACTTCAAACGACGCTGTGGCACATACAGTTACTTACAAAATATTAGCACTGCAACATACGCATTTACAGTGACATACAAAGTACAAGCATAAGCGCTCCGACATACATATGTACATATATAGTAAATACAGAATTTGGGTTCCACACTAGGCTTAGTTGTGGAATAAGAGAGTGAGGGTATTTCTGGTATGCTAATACTACATATGTTCGAACCGACAACAAAAACATGTTTTCGTGGGAAAAACTGGTTTTCGCACGAAAGCTTGTGTTTTTGTCCATGTAAAAGCTGTCAAGCGAAAACACAGTTTTCGCTGAAACCTACTTGAAAACTTCCATTCCACTCATTATAATCGGTGCCTGCTCTAGTTTAATCGATGTTTTTGGAAGACATATTTTGCCGGCCCTAGATTGTCACGTGATATTTGTTTACATTCCATATACAAAAACAGCTGTCGGTAGATATTCTCATATTAGGGGGATTCTCTTGCTCTTGCAAAACCTTGCACGGTGCAGAAATTGCAGAATTTTCCTCTTGATGCAACGGCACAACAACAAACACACGCAGAAATTATTTGCAATGGCTATAAATACATATGTCATACCAAAACCCACGTTTATTTTCGTGCCGTGATATATCACTAGATTCTACAATAGGTGCTCTCTTGGCCTGGCATATTTCGGTATAAGATTTTTGGCATTTTGTGTCATCGTGCAATCTTGCAGGAGCAAGAGAATGCCACTATTGATAGTTGTCAGTGAAAACTCATCGAAAACACACATTGTCGGTCCGAACGACGTAGATTCCACAACATATAAATGTGTTTTCAAAATGTTTTCAATGTCGGTCCGAACATAGTATAATATATAATTACAAGATCAACGAAATCTTTGCAAGAACTGATTCGCTTTCTTCTTTTTTCTTCGGAATCGATCTTCAGTAGTCGAAGTCGATTAAGAATCGACATTCGAAAAATCGAATTTTTTACGAGAAAACTCGATTTTAGAGTATAATCGGAATCGAGTTTACCATCCCTACTTGCAGCCATCGCGTGCACATATAATAACCTCCGTACAATACCCACCACAAAAAAATGATTTTTTTTCCATGTAATTTATATGGAAAACAGAAAATTTAAATGAGGCACCTCTTAATATTAATATTAAGAGCACATCTTTTGAATGACTTTTTTTTTACACATTTCGAAAGTTTTGAGCTTGTTTTTCTCTTGAAAAAATAGGTTGCCTCAAAATGGCACACCCTAATATATACATACATATGTATATGTTTTCAGTTGAGTGGGCGTTATACTATGTTCGGACCGACATTGAAAACATTTTGAAAACACATTTATATGTTGTGGAATCTACGTCGTTCGGACCGACAATTTGTGTTTTCGCTGAGTTTTCACTGACAGTTCACAAATTTATTTGTTTGTTTACATTTGAGCAACGAGAATGGTAAGTTTTGAAATCTTTAATATTTGCTTATAATTATTACTAAAGATCGTGTTTTTTTAGATTTCTGAGAAAAAGATGTTAATTATGAAAGCATTGGCTTTGAGAAGCCAAATAAATATCCTGCTCATCGACAATTCTTCAAGAGAACTATTGAATGTCTTACTTCTCAGCACCATGCCTTGACAAAAGAGATAGCCGAGTTAAAGAAACAATATCTAATCGTATTAGATTTAATAAAGGACCTTGGGATGCCGATTAATTCATGTTGGACAAAAGTATGTATATGTTCCTATTGATGCAAAAGTTTTCAATTATATATTATTAATTCCAGCAACGTAAGAATCAGTTTTGGGAACACGATTGCCAACGAAACGGTTGTGCTTTTTTTAAAGAGAACTTTCGCATGAACCGAAGTTCCTTTGATAAATTATGACATCCTCCGCCCGTTACAAAAATGGATACAAATTACCGAAAAGCTATTCCTATCGAGAAAAGAGTGGCTATAACATTATTTGCTTTAGGGTCATCTGCAGAGTATCGTAGTATCGCCAACATGTTCGGTGTAGGAAAATCTACGGTTTGCGAAATTTACTGAATTTTGCACCGAAATCTGAGATTACTGCAGCCATCCTGTTTTAAAATGTTGCCTTTAAACAGAGAAAATATAACCGAATTGGTGACTGGTTTCGAGGTAATTGATTTCCACAATGCTTAGAGCAATTGGTAATATTGGTTATAAAATCTTAAATTTGCGCTAATGTTCTAATAATTGTTTACAGACGGATGCCACATTGAGATTCATCCATCATCTGACGAAGCTGTTGATTATTATAATTATAAAGGATGGTATTCCACCGTTTTAATGGCATTAGTTGATGCTAAGTAAAGTCTAAAAACTCAATATATGTACATATGTATAAGTACATAAGTAATGTTTACAATATATTTTCAGATACCGTTTTACTTACATAAACGTAGGAAGTCCCGGGCGATGTAATGACTCTCAAATTTATGAGACGTCATCACTTAAAAAAGAAATGGATAGTTGTTCTTTACTAAGCGAAATGTCTAGAGAAATTTCAGGCGTAAATGTGCCAGTATTCATTATTGGGGATTCGGCTTTTCGATTTAGCAAACAACTAATGAAACCGTATCCATTTAGCGTAAATCAAAATAATGGTGAGAAGGTATTCAACTACGCTCTTTCGAAAACACGTAGAGTTGTCGAAAATGCTTTTGGACACCTCAAGGCCCGCTTTCGACGCATCGGAAAAGGAATTGACAACTCTGTACGGAATGCCAACTCCATAATAAAAGCATGTTGCGTCCTTCACAATTTTTAAATGATAACAACGACACGCTAAACGCTAAATGGTTACGCGCTTTGGAAGAGTTGGAGACTAGACGCCAGAATCCGTGTGATATTTCATATGCATCTGACGACCCAATTAATGGAGAAATGATTCGGACAGCACTTTGTACATATTTTGGTAAGTACATGTGCATATTGTATCACAATATCTACATTTACACAATTGCATATACATTAAATCAAAGATAAAGTTGTACACACCAAACAAAATTCAATTTTATTTTTCCATATAAAAAATAATACATAACAGAAAATACTTATATTCATTTTTTTATTTATTTAGAAATTGAAGCAATCTTTCATTTGTTTCTTTACTATCTTTTATAAATTGTTCCATCATTTCTGTTTTTTTGTTATCATTTTCAACCATTTTTTTTGACAAGTCCCTTATTTCGTTGCTGATTTCAAGGGATTGCTGATTTGCTTTTTCGAGCTGCTTTTCTATTTGGTCAAATTTTTTTAAAATTATGGTTTGAAAATTATTCCTTTTTTTATTGATAGCATCACTCGGCTCGGGAGACGGTACTGGTACCGAAGAAATATCGCTTGGCGACATCGGCATAGCTGAGGGCGATGGTAGGCAAACCGGTGATGACAATGGAGATGCAGCAACAAATGTAGAAGACGCAGCCGTTTCCACCGAAATTTGGAGGGGTTCAGAGTTAGTAGAACCTTTTTAAAAATGTATATATGTATGTAAATATAAATAATAAATTGAATTAAAAAACAAATGTATCTTACTTTGAAAACTTTCCTCCACTAAGTTCTCGGCATTGTAGCTGACGTACGGCAACAGTACGGCTCTCATTTTCTCGTAAAGTGGCCACTGCGAGGGAGAACCGCCAGTTGACCCGACTGCTGTCTTCTCTTTCCTGTAAAACATGATATATATGTAAAAGCTCTATTTTTTCTTAATTTTATTTAATTACATACCTATATCTCTGTGAAAGGTTGTGCATTTTCGACTTTATTTCACTCGCCGTGAAATGCACACCTTGTTGCTGCATCTCCATTGCCATTTCTTCCACTATATGGCTGTTCTTCTTGGGTCCGCGAAAAGCACTTACTTTGTTCCGCCACAATTCAATTAATAGGGCTTCTGCCCTATCACTCCAACAACTTCTTTTTTTGTACTTTTGTTTTTCCATTTTCGAAATGATTTACTTGTCAGCTGTATTTTATATGGAATGTAAACAAATATCAAGTGACAATTTAGGGCCGGCAAAATATGTCTTCCAAAAAAATCGATTAAACTAGAGCAGGCACCGATTATAATGAGTGGAATGTAAGTTTTCAATAAGTTTTCAGCGAAAACTGTGTTTTCGTTTGACAGATTTTACATGGACGAAAACACAAGTTTTCGTGCGAAAACCAGTTTTTCCCACGAAAACATGTTTTCAATGTCGGTCCGAACATAGTATTAGGCTGCTTGCCTCGATTAAAAACACTAATTTCTCCGCGTCAATGTTCATTTTAACAACTTGTATGCAGAATAAAAGCACAAAGAAAATGCGTAATTTGGACTATGAAAACCAACGGTTCAGCTATAAGCAACGAAACGTGTTTTTCTGTCGTGTCTTGTCTGTTCCATTCGGTGTGGGTTGTGCCGTAGCTCAGCATGTATGTATGTATGTATCAACAACAAAGATGGTTTTGTCGCATTTGGTGTGCGGTTGCTGTAGAAAGTACATAAGAAGTTCGACAACAGCTCTTCAAACAAGTCAAAGCACGAACATGCGTTTTCGCTTCGTTTTGTTCGGTGTGGGTTGTCACATATGAAGCTATGGGCAGTTGCGTATGAGACAAGAAAAACTGTTTTCACTAACCGGGTGTGGGTTCAGCCTAAAGGAAGAAGTAACAGCTTTAGCTTTTTAATTCAACCTACATATGTATGTATGTATTTCATTTCTCGCGCGTTGTTTGTGTGAGTGGTGCAAAATGCAAAATGCAGCGTTCGTTAGAGCAGAGATATGCGATTAAATTCTTTGTGAAACTCGGTAAATCTGCGTCAGAGACGTTTGCTATGATCAAGCGGGCTTATCCAGATGTTGCTTTAGCAAGAAGTGGTCTGTTTCGTTGATACCAGGCCTTTTTGGAGAGCCGGGAAGAGGTCGCTGATGAAGGCCGTGCTGGGAGACCTGCGACTTCGACAAACACCGACTCGAGTGCGCAAAGTTTTGAACTCAGACCGTTGAAGCGTCGACTAAGTTATCCTTTAATTGTGGCGGGGTACTTGAACATGCGCAAAAGTGCTCACTGACGACCAGAAATTGCGAGGAGTGGAAGGTGCCAAGAAAATTTTAACATATGGGAAAGTGACCCCCAAATTTTGAATAACGTAATCACAGGTGACGAGTCATGGATCTTTAGATCTATGGAATCTGTAATATTTGCGAAGCCATATTATAGCATAGGCAGGCTAAATCCAAAGAAGGTATATTTTATGTCATTCTGTACCATATACACAAAAACATTAAATCTTAAGACCTGCCCCTAGGGAGGCCTATATATACAGTGTTTTCCAAAACACACACTAATTGTTTCGGAAATTCAAATCTTTATAATATCATTCAAATGGCCTCGAAGACTTCTTTTGCAGGAACGAATTCGATGAACCCAATTTTCGAGTTTTCTACTAAATCAAGTCGTATGTCATGAACAGCATGTTCAATATTGACTTTTAAAGCTTGAAGAGATTCTGGTTTATTGCTAAAGATTAATGATTTTAAAAAACTTCACTAGAAGTAACGACATTAAATTACAACTTCTTGGAGACTATTCAATGTCACAATTTCTTGAATTAATTGAGTCTCCAAACTTCTCTTGCCATAACTTGGTTGTTGCACGTGGTGTGTTCCAAAACAAAGTCAGCAAATTTATGACGTTTAGGGTAGTTCAATGGCTCAAGTTCTTGAGCACGACTTGAAATCGACACTTTTTTGAACGGCAGCAATATTTTCATTCTTTCGAGCGGTTTTGTCTTATTGGCACTTGAACATTATGTAAAGAAAATGTACGCTCGAAATTTTCAACAATTCGACGAATAGAGATCACAGGAGGACGATTATTGCGACCATAAAATGCCACGAAAAGTTGGAGAACGATAAAATTGAATAATTTGTAAACGTTGTTCTTGCGTATATCTTTCCACGATGAAATTGTAAACATTACTTAATACAATAAAAAAAATTACAGATCATGACATATTAAAAATGGCCGAAAGGACATTTAGCAATCATAACATCCCTATTGGAAAAACCTGTATATACCAATGTAAAAGTAGTAAGTGGAGTAAAGAAAAGTCGAAGATGGTGGAGTAAATTGTTTTGCAAATGGGTTGCGGATAGAGATGGTCGATATCCATCGGTGTTTTTTTAATATGAAAGTATTATTGCTTATGTTAAGCAAAAGTTGGCTAAATAATTGTCGTGCCAATAAAAAATTTCAAGTGGTAATCTTGTGTACAATGTTTTCGTCATATGGGGGTGTTGTTGCGTAAATTGCAATTAGCAAAATGAGAATGAAAATAAAAATTATAAAAACATAAGGAAAATGTTAATCAAATACATAAATACATATGTATGCATGTATGAATATGTTCAGTTAACATATGTATCTATGCACTCATATTCAAATTAAATATAGTACCCTGAAATTGGTATATTCACATTATTCAAAAATTATTTCTTGAACCATATAAAATAAGAAAGAATTTTTTTTCCAAAAATTCATTTTTTCAAATACTAATTTTTCTACTTCCGCAGAACCTGCGGAAGATTTATGGTGCTTTGTTCATTGCATGGCAACGGCGAATATCGCATTCGATGGAACGATGAGCTGTATGAATTATATGACGACATTGACATAGTTCAGCGAATTAAGAGACAGCGGCTACGCTGGCTAGGTCAAATGTGTGAAATCGCTCCAGCTCTGAAAGTATTCGGCGCAGTACTCGCCGGGAGAAGCAAAGGAAGAGGAAGACATGAACTCCGTTGGAAAGATCAGGTGTTATTTCGAATTAGCGCTAAATTGCGAAAAGAAGAAACGATTGGCACGCTTTTGTAAACTCGGCTATAACCTCTTATAACACTGAAAACTCCTTTAGTATTTGGACTGATCATCATAAGTCAGTCCAAAAAAATTGGAAGATAAGCTGAAACAATTTGTTGGATATGACAGATGAGCCATCCATATATTTGCACACTCCAGTTGGAAGGCTAGCAGAAAATCCGCTGTATATATAGAACGATTTACAAACACAATTTCCTTAATTAAGTAGCTTTTAAAAACTTAACAATTGTTGCTACATCAGTTCTTTCTGAACGTTTGTTTTTGGAAGTTAGTGAGACAGTGGGCAAACAAGGAAATATAATAAAATTTATGAGGTTGAATATTATTCCATTTTTGCGAAGCCTAGGAAAAGAATATTGGGGTTTGTAAAAACTAACTAAAAATTACACAGATTAAGTTTTGATTTACTTTGTATTAGATTATTTTTATAAACTTAAACTAATGAATACCATAATTTTTAAATCCTTCAATTGAAATCATTAATTTTCAAATCGATGCATCACATAACATAATTTTCAAGTT
This sequence comes from Bactrocera tryoni, assembly GCF_016617805.1. NCBI lineage: Eukaryota > Metazoa > Arthropoda > Insecta > Diptera > Tephritidae > Bactrocera > Bactrocera tryoni. Next base: position 23,050,460 of record NW_024395824.1, on the reverse strand, counting down.
TCGATGCATTTCAAGTATATCAACTAAAACTTACTGAAGTGTCCCGCTTTAAAAGTGTAAACATAATTGGGTGTTTAATTTGATATTTATATTTGGCGTTCAGGGTGTATGGACGTGTTTTTTAATTCGCTCCGTATTTCCAAATTGTGCAAAAAGTAACCAATCAATAATAATAAAATAAAAACAAACAATCAATAAAAATCAGTGCTCACAAATTATTATTTATAAACATAAACATATAGTGCACAAAATAAATTGATAAAAACAAATCAAAAAAAGTAAAAACAATAATGAGTGCTTGGCAGCCTCACCAGCAAGGACGTAGGCATTCCTTAAATGCCTATTTCAGCTTTGTCGAGGGAACAAAAACAACGCATGGCAAAAAAATGTAACGGCGATGATGAGTCATCGCAGCGATCAGCCGAAATGAAAATTAAGCAAATGCAGTCAGCAGAAGCAGCAGTAAACAACAATCGGGCAACAACAATTGCGCCGAGGGCAGACAGTATATTAATACCACTAGTTCATATAACATGAACATACCTTTCATTTGTCATAAATATGTAACATGACACTTACGACCCATATGGTTCGTATTGAAACATTGTACTTTGCTAATACGGTCCGCCTTAAGTGGTCCCAAGATGTAATTCATAGATTGTAAGATGAACCTTTACACTTATAACATATGGTCTATCTTAATTGGATTGTAGATATACATACTTCTTAGACCGAAAGCTTAATATTTGTATCTAGGCTTAAGAAAAATATTGTATTTAAGAAGAAACGAAATAAAGAAAACCACGCAGTTCACCACAGGCAGTTGCCCACGAAACTTTAACTAGAATAAATAATTGGCGACCCTGCCAGGAGCAACGTAAAGCTCCTCTTGGACTAAAATGTGATAATAAAATTCGGCGGTAACCATTTAAGGGGACAAAAAATTCCCGTGTTACCATTTAAAAATTAATCAAGTATCCTCAACTGAGAAGAAAAGAAAAAACAAACAGAAATTGGCGAGTGCTGTGTATAGAACGTGAATTGACTGTGGCAGAGCAGTAACCTTACACATACGGTTAAATTGATGTCTTCAAGGACGACAGCAAGAGCTCCAGCAAAAGAATAGCTGATTTTTTCGTAAACCCAACCGTTTTAAATATATTAACGGTTGAAGTTTGATTATTTTTAGGAAAATTTTTTATTTCTTATAAATTTTATAACTCAATGAAAAAAGTCATTATGAATGATGAAACTCATAGGTTTTTGGAGAGGCTTATTTAGAGGTGTCTAGGAACCTATTTTTCAGAGTACCAAACAAAAAAAAATTTTTTTTTTCCACCTTAATATGCATTGATGTTTGACGATGCATATCTCGTAAACGCTTAACTTAATCGAAAAATCATAGGAGATCATTTTTACAGAGCAGTAAATTTCCTATAAAACTAGGTAGGTAGGTAGGAGTGCAGCCCTATCGGGCTCAATTAGCACTTGATGTGCCATTTTGATACACTATTCGTAGAACCACCTGTATCTGCTATTACGTTTCACCTTCTCTCTCAAACCATTTTGAGGTTTCGATGAAACTACTTATGTCCGATATGCTTTTGGTGGAAATCCATTCAAGATTTGGTGCTTGGTGGATTCCGAGTGTTTTGTGTCGGATCTGTGCTAGAGCTGGGCATTCGCAGAGAAAGTGGAAAATTGTTTCCTTGTTCCCTGCTACTCCGCAGCCACGGCAGATATCGTTGTAGGGCAATCCCATTTTGGACGCATGTTCCCCAAATGGCCAATGCCCTGTTGTGGTAGCTGTTATTCTGTAAATACTTTTTCATGACCTATTTAATAAATCATTTGTTCTTTTCCTGTCATATGTTGGCCATAATTGTTTAGTTATGACGCATTTTGTAATGTTTTTTCACCTGTTGTTTGCAATTTGCTGAAATTGTCTATTGATCTCTCCTTTTATCGATCCTAGCGGGCTTGGTATTAGCTCCGTCTCGGATTCATTGAGGAAAGCTCCTGCCTTTGCCAACTCGTCTGCTTTTTCGTTACCGAAAAAGTTCCTGTGTCCGGGAACCCAGATCAAGTTTAGCTGGAGCTTGTCTTTTATTGAGCTTAGTGCTCTCTTGCAGCTGTGCCTATAAAACTAAGCGAGATATAAATTTTTCTATCTGATAATAAGAAAAAAATAGAAAACTGTATGTAGGAGGACCTTCCCGTTACAATTAAGAACTCATGCTTGAGAGGTGTCTAGGAACGTATTTTTCCGAGTACCAAATGAAAAAAAAAAAAATTTTTTTTGAATCACCCCAATAAATATATTATATATATTGTTAAGTAATCACAGAAATGTTATATTTATAAGCAGAGAATAAATTCATAAAATATAAATTCAGCTGTAATGTGGAAAATCTTGTGGACTGATTTATATATGGACAGTATTAGAAATTGACTTATTAAACAGAAAGGGTACGAGAAAAATGTTCAAAATGACAGACTCGGACGCCCTACCTAATAACTTGGAATATGACAAAATAGATAAAATGGTAGAGTTGGATATTTACAAAAGAATAAAAACAATTAATGGATTTTCAATAATACAATATTATCATTTAATTACATTATTTGAGAAAAGGCAAGTTTTTTACGAGATTGAAAATTTGGAGGCAGATTTGTTAATTGGTTACACATTTTTAAGTAACATTGGGGCGGTAATAGATTTTGTGAATGAGAAATTAATAACAAATGGTGATAGAGAAGTGGATTTATTTAGCTTAGGAAGTGAATATGAGCAACAGGAAAATAAGGAAGTTTTGAAAAATAAAGTTAAAGGAAAGAAAAATATAATTCTTTGGGAACAGAGACTCCTGAAGCGCCTGCCGAAAATTTTACAGGCAATATTTTATTTAAAAAAAATTTTTTTTGGGACAAAAAGGTTTTAAAATGCCAGCTGATGAATTATACCAGCAGAGTAAAAAGAATAATTATAAAAAAATAATGTGGAACAAAATTTTTCTACAACGCCAACCGAAGTTCATACCGGCAAAATAAAAAAAAAATAATGGTAAAAAAATCAAAATTTAAAATACTTGGGACAAGAAAATCCTAAGACCCCAGTCCAAGATAATACCGACAATAAAATAAAAAAATATACTCCAAAAAAGAGGTACTAATATTTTAAAAATAAATAATTTCAATAATGTAAAAGAAAAAATTGCTGAAATGTATTCAGGCAATAATACAAGCTTCCCATTTCATCTTTGAGAAATAATTTATGAAAAAGAAATAGTACAAGGAAATAAGCTGAACCCCAGATAAAAAAACAGGTTGTAAACGAGGATTTAGGAAATACAGTTAAAATACAAAACAGAAACAGAATAATTCATAAAGATAATATCAAATCTTAAATCTTTTACCTTCAATATATAAGAAAAAGAATTTTTTTGTCTAAAGGATGTCACATATAAGAAGACTTCTATCAAAAAAAAATTAGAATAAAATTGTCATAAATAAGTAACATGACACTTACGACCCATATGAACCGTATTGAAAAATTGTACTTTGCTAATACGGTCCGCCTTAAGTGGTCCCAAGATGTAATTCATAGATTGTAAGATGAACCTTATAACGTATGGTCTATTTTAATTGGATTGTAGATATACTTCTTAGAATGTAAGATTAATATTTGTATCTAGGCTTAAGAAAAATATTCTATTTAAGAAAAAACGAAATAAAGAAAACCACGCAGTTGACCACAGGCAGTTAACTGCAGTTGCCCACGAAACCTTAACCAGAATAAATAATTTGCAGGTACCAGCTAGCACCCGGACAGCGAAGGAAAGCAAAACGCAAGGTGAGAATGTACCATGCAAAAAAGGATCATCTGTTCAGACTGGTATTGACCGCTACGTAAATGTAAAAAAGAAATCGAGTCCAATTAAATCAGCGGCCAATAACAAAAAATTTCAACCAGATACGCCAAATGGTAAAATGCCAGAAATCCTAAATGGCAACAGATTAGCCTTCCTGAGCAAGGAGCCTAACGATGATGCTAAGGGTACCACCATGGTCGTGAATCTATTTGCGTGAGCATAGCTCAAATGCACTTGTCTCCAAACTAAGCAATTTAATAGGCAAAAACAATTTTTATATTGTGCCCTTGAAAAAAGATAACATATGTAGATGCAACAAAAATTCAAACATACTCTGAAAAAAATTTCATGGATATTGTAAAGTACTTGTCAAACAATAACAATAATTACTACTCTTACCAACTTAAAAGGCTTAGTTGTTGTCATTAAAGGTATAGAGTGTTCGGTAGACTCTAACGATGTTAAAGAAGCACTGTAAGGAGGTGGTTTTGCATTAAATCAGTAGTAAATATTTTTACCAGGAACAAAGTCCCACAACCAAAGTTCAAAATTGAATTAATGCCAAATTCTAACTAACTAAAGAAAAATGAAATACACCCGATTTACAATTTAAAATATCTGTTCCATCGCAGAATCACCGTTGAGGAACCACATAAGAGAAATGGTCGAGTACAATGTCCAAACCGCCAAGAGTATGGACACACGAAAGCATATTGCACTCTACGCAGTGTCTGTGTGGTGTGTGGTGATCTACATCATACTTCAAAATGTACTCTTAAAAAAGAGGATTTAAATCAAAAATGCAGCAATTGTGGAGGAAATCACACTGCTAACTACAGGGGTTGCCTTGTATATAAAGATTTGAAATCGAAGTTGTCACAGAGCATTCAAGCACGTCGTAACCAAATGCTGAATATTCCTCCTAACGAAAATATTAAAATCCCCGTCCATATTTCAAAAAAAGTAAATCCTAAAGACAATGTTACACAAAGAAGCCATGCAAAGGTGGTCAAAGGCAATACTGCACAAATGCATTTGCCCCAAAACCAACCAAATGGAAGCGTTGAAACAATGATTTTCAACCTAACCCAGTGTATGACACAATTTATGGCTTCAATGCAAAATATGATTCAAGATATAATCAAATCACAAAACCAAAAGTTGCAAACTTTTTAAAGTAAAAAATAAGTGTATTGAACATTTGTTTATGGAATGCTAACGAATGTTAACCAACATGAACTGGAACTTAGTAGATTTCTGGATGAAAATAATATTGGTGTAATGCTATTGTCAGAAACTCATCTTACGAACAAAAACAATTTCTTCATACCGGGATTTAGACTCCATCTTACAAACCACCCCGATGGAAAGGCACATGGAGGAATAGCAGTGTTGGTTAGAAAACGGTTAAATCACCACACATTAGAATCTTATGCCACAGGGCAATTGCAAGCTACAACAGCAACTATAAAAAATCGCTGCGGGGACTTAAACCTGACGGCCATATACTGCCCTCCTCGGTTTAAAATTACAGAGATTCAATTTAAAGACTTTTTTTGGAACACTAGGACATATATTTCTAGCAGGTGGAGATTACAATGCAAACACATTAATCCGAAGGGACGACAACTGTATCACACTATTATAAATAGGCACAATAACCTGAAAAAAGTGGGTCTAACATCTTACAAAACGAATTGGCTAAAATATATATAAAAATACGTGAGTACCCACTTTAATAGTGAGCACAAAATAAATACAGGAAGAGATATTGACGAAAGCATAAGAGAACTCAATGACAACTAATAACTAACGCAGCTGTATTAGCACCACCAAACAAAAGCTATAAGCCGTTTGGTTTCAGAAAAATCTCTAATAGAGAAATAGAAAAGTTTGTAAATGAAAAAAGGCGTGCAAGACAAGAATGACAGATACATCGCTCCCCTTCCAGTCAGCTTCAATTAAAATCAGCTGTACGTAAATTAAAAAAGCGCTTAAACGTGAGGAAGAACTCAACACTGAAATGTATATAAAGAAGCTGTGTCCAAATTCAAGCAAGCAAAATTCCCTTTGGAAAGTCCAAAAGTCCCTGAAGCCACAAACTGACTCCAACATGCCTATACGAGACATGGGTGGAAATTGAGCTCGAAGTGACGAAGAAAAGGCTAATCGTTTTGCAAATCACCTAGAAAAGGTATTTCAACCAAATTTCCCAAAGAACAACTTTGAGTTGTGCAGCTTACCCAACACAGTTAACGAGTCACTCGAGTCTTTTAAGACTTTCCCTTCTGAAACTGTTAGAATAATAAAAGAACTTAAACCAAACAAGGACATGATAATATTACCCCAAAAATGCAAATTGAGTTACTAAATATTGCTGTAGAAGTGCTCTTTTTGCTCTTCAAGGCAATCCTTAATCTCGGATACTATCCTAATTCATGGAAAAAGTCGCAGATTATCTTGATAGATAAACCTGGGAAAGACTTAACGAAGCCGTCTTCATACAGACCAATCAGTCTTCTACCCTGTCTTCCTAAAATATTTGAAAAAGTGTTACTATCAAAGATGTCTCATTTTCTCCACGAAAATATTATAATACCAACGCACCAATTCGGGTTTCGTAAAAAACGTAGCATGAAGAAGAGATATGCCTGCGTACTAAAGAGCAACGTATCACCAAAACAGCTTAATCATTTGCATGAGCTTGTCTAGTTTTTAAATAGATGTAAGATTTTATAACTTATTGTTAGGCTTTTAAAACAAAAAGGTGATTCAATAAATAAAAAAGATATTGCAAAAAAAAAAAAATTTAAGCCACTTTTTAAAACTAAAAACAGGCTTAAAACTTTTAAGAAGGTAAACCGGAAATCTCTTTAAATTTGATCCTTAGGCTTACTACAAAAATGTTCCTCTTCCTAACTTTTCACTAAAATCACGTTAGAATCTTGTTTTGAGCTTGAAATTTGAACACTGTAACTATAAGCATTTTATTATAGTTATTCAGGCTGGAAATTGGCTTTTCCACAAAATCACATTTTCATACAGTAAACCATTCTGAAGATATTCAAACTTAAAGATCCAAAGCAAAATTTTAAATTCCATCTATTTCTTTCCCAGTATACAAATCTAAAAGTAATCAATGCATTATGTAAATTTGACCAAAATTTGTCAAATTGAAACTGTATATCGAAAACATCGATCAATCTGTGTGAGGTATATGTATGTATGTATTACAGAAATTCAGAAGTAATCCTTTTTTGATGATAGTATGCTAACAAAAAAAAACGATTTTTGTTTTCATACCACGGCCGTGCCATCCCCATAGGCAAGTTAAACAATTACCTAAGGCACAAGAATTTTAAGTCGGCATTTTGGCTAACTTTCTTTACATATTTTAAATACCTAATTATATAATTATATTATAATATTTAAAATAATTTACAAAACTACTTTATTTATTTTATTTGCATATAATATACAAAAATCATAGTTGCATATTTTCACATTCTAAAAAAATTATGCACATATTATATACTAATGAGTCGCCGTTAGCACCTGCGTAGGATTTCGAGGCTGACGTTGTTGTTGATGTTAGTACTGGCTCCAAGTTATACGAAATTATCTACCAATTCGAAGTCATGACTGTCAACAATGATGTGGGAGCCAAGCCGCGAATGCGAAGATGCTTCGTTTCTTTGTCTAACCTGGGGAAAGCAGAACTAACGGCGTGCGGTTGTTTGGGCCAATGATATCGATACGAGTATCATCGGCGTTCGCCCTCAGTTGTACAATCTTGTATAAGATTGTACCTTCACTATTCAGATCTACAGCTGGAATTATTTTCTCCAGCAGTAGATTGAAGAAGTTGCACGATAGAGATTCGCCTGTCTAAAACCTTGTTTGGTATCGAATGGCTCGAAAAAGTCCTCCCCGATCCTAACGAAGCTTTTGGGATTGCTCAACATCAATCTACACAGCATTTTACGGGATTACCAAATTCAGACTTGGCGCCATAAAGGTAGCTCCTTTTCGTCATAAGCAGCTTTAAAATCGACGAAGTGGTGGTATATATCGATTTTCTTTTCACGGGTATTTTCCAAGATTTGACGTATGTCGAATATCTGGTCAATTGTTGATTTTCCAGGTCTGAAGCCACACCGATAAGGCCCAAACAGTTTGTTGACGGTGGGCTTTAATCTTTCACACAATACTCTCGATAGAACCTTATACGCGATGTTGGGGAGGCTTATCGCACGGTAGTGGGCGCAGATTGTGGAGTCTCCTTTTTTTTGTGGATTGGGCAGAGCACACTTAAGTTCTAATCACCGGCCATGCTTTCGTCCTCCCATATTCTACAAAGAAGCTGCTGCATGCTCATTATCAGTTCTTCGTACAGCGGTATTTAAATAGCTCGGTTGGCGATCAATTGGCATTCTTCATGGTCGGGCAATGGAATATCTGCTCCAACGTCATCATCCAACATAAGCATATTTTAAGAATTCGAAAAAGAAAATTAAAATTTTCAGTGAAATGTTAAATGAAAAATTGTTTTATTTGTTTTCGCTTTTACCATTGAGAAATATTTGTGTAATTGATTTTGAAATTAAACCTCAAGTACGATACATTGTTATTTATACCGGCAATTATGTTTTCGCTTTTATTCGTAAATAATATTTTCATTGCATTATTTTATAACTATTCTGTGCACTTGACAAATTAATAAAATATTGAAAATTATTTAATATATTTATCAAGTAAGAAATATTTTGGTATTCTGTGGCAATCTTGATAAAAGTAAAAGCTTTAGTTCGCAAAGCTTTTCCCCACACGTCTGATGAACAAAATAATGTAAATATAAACAGCTGATTTCTATTCAAATTATATTTATTCGTTAAAACCGACTCGTCTGCTACGTAAGTTTTCAAATATATCAATTAATTATTAACAAAATTTATAATTTAACTTTTTTTTGATAGTAAACCAACGATCGAGCTACTCACGAGAGCTGGAGGCGTATGTTTCATTTTGCCAAGCACACCCAGAAATGGGTACGGGGAAAAATTGCCCAAAAACGCCTCAGCAAACGAGAATTATGGCAACAGCTGGCAGATGAACTAAATTATTGTAGAGGACCAATACAAAGTGCTGCAAAATGGAAAGAGGTAGCATTTTAGTTTATGTTGATGCATATATATATTCGCTTATTTATTATATCGTGTTAATTTGTAGACGTTAGACGTTTGGAAAAGCCAACTGCGCACTCGTGCAAGGCGAGTAAAAATGAGTCAAAGGCTCACAGGTGAGGTCCAAGCTCCAAGCCGATGACCGAATTTGAAGAAAAGGCTTTATCCACATTTGGTTCGGCTGCTGTGAATGGTATAAAAGATATCCAAAGCTTTGGTTTAACTCCAATAGATCCTTTGACCGTTGAATGCGATAAATCACCCACGGGTAGTCCTCTGCAATTATGCAGTCCCGTACCAACAACCCCAAATCCCGAACAAACAGCATTTATTACAGAACCATCGACACCATCTACATACCCATTGCTTAGTTTTGAAAACCAGGTGAGTTTTCACTATGATATCATTACAAAATATATAATTTTTTTTGCAATTTGTTACTACGTTTTTTCTTTTGAGGATGCTTCAACATCGCTTTTATCGCGAGGTGCGCGCAATAAACTTATCAGCACTTTGATAGCTGATATATTCAAAAGGAATGCTGCTGAAGAGGAGAGGCGACGGGAACATCGTGAAATGGTGCAGGCCATTCAAGGCCTAACTAATTCCATAACAAAATTTCTAAAATCTAATAATAATAATTTCTAAAGTTTGATTAAAATAATAATAACTTATGTATAATACTTTTTAATTAATATTTATTGAATTTAATAAGTTTGGTTTTTTTTGTTTTAGAAAAAAAAAATGGAATACAAATTTCAATTTGATTTCTTTTAACAAACCGGATAAATATACATATAAGCAATTAATGCAAGTAAGTTGTGTATTTCGAAAATAGAATTGTGAGAATATTTGTATACATACATATATGGATTGGCTTCTGTATATATATATAACTAAAGAGTTGATATATATCTTGATCCTGCTCTTTCATCTTCGCGCATGTACTGTGAAGAGTTATAATCATTAATTGGAGAATCAAAGTCTTCTGAAACCTCGTCTATTTCGTTGAATTTGTTAAGTGCACAGAATAGGGGTGTAAGTCTATCCTGTTTTTCTTTACGTTTGTTTAACCATATAATCTAACTTGGTTGTAGCTGTGGGAAAATACAAAGCAATATTTTTTACGTAGTTCCTTAAAATGTAAGATACATTAGAATAAATGTGTCAACACGGTATTGCATTTGAATTTTCTCGACTAACTGCCCATCGTACGATCCAAAATAACAGAAATGTTTGTTGTGTGAAAATAAACAGGTTTGGTGAGTGATTTTGCAACAAACTGACCTTAAAATCAAGGAAAATAATAAGACAACACAAAAAAATATTAAACTAGTTCCTTAGTAAACTTTTCTCATAAAAGCAGGAAATTTTCAAATTCTCCCTGTTGCATTATTGTCAATTTTATAACAGTCCTACAAGCAGACAAGCACCCCTATCCCAACGCTACACTGGTTGCGATTGATCAGTTGCTGACCATCCGCCAGACAAATCAAAAACGCAGCGACCGCTTCATTGTCCAGTCTGTTATGTGTGTATTGGGGGGAAGGTTATATTTCATTGTTTTTATTCACTTAGTCGGTAAAAAGAAAACCGGTATTTTCTTAAATACCTTTATTTATATCTGCTACTAATTTTTCTATTTTTTTGTTTCAGTTTAAAAATCTGAGAATATTTTCATTTTTTGTTAAAAAAAATATATGCTGACTGCTTGCGCAATTGCTATCAATTTGTGTCTTTTATCATGCCTAAGTATTTTCAGTCAGTAATCGGTCTTTCTAGCGCGAACAATTTTCCGCAAAACTACTTTGGATATATAGTACTATTTACCACAACAACTTCTACGAGTACAACGGTTTTAACTGTATATTGCTTAAATCAATAAGTTTAGAAAAAATGTTTTGTGCTGAAATATCAATTGTTGTAGGATGTGCGTTGACAGCTCGAAAAGAATTGATGCGAAATTTATTAATAAATAGTGTGTGTAGTAATATGATCAATGTGTATAGATTTACTATGAGTGAATTATTAATGTTTACTTATGGTCAAATATTTAAAATGTATACAAATTAATTAAAAACAAGTAAAGCCTCAGTTCGGGTGAAGTCGAACATTTTCTACTTTTGCAACTTGCAAGAATCAAAGGCAGGGAAATACTTTAAGGTGTAAAACCAATCTTATATAGTAAAGTCATCGGATGTTCGAAAATCCTGATATTCGTATTAGTAATATAGGGGCTAGGCCAAGTTTTCGCTCAAATTTATCTATTTTAGGCACAAAGATACACTGCTTTGAGTAAAACACTCTCTCTTAGTTTCATTGGGATAACTCACATATTGTCCGCTATATGCGGTACAAAGTCACCCGGAATTTCGAAAATCTTTATGTTAAGTATATGGGGGCTAACTGTTTGTCCTATTCAACTTATTTTTGACATGCAGTCATTATAAGAGAAGGATTATCTCTCTTACCTATCTCACACATTGATCGACATTTTTGATCAAAAGTCAACTATAGGTACTGGGGTCTAAATATTCGGTACCCAGGGTATTGAGCAGTTTTTATTGGATTTTAACAACTTTTGTTCATAATGTGGTACACATCTTCTATACTGTCGTGGAAACCGCTTACGCGGTTATAACGGAGTTAACAATAACGCGCCAGTCGTTTCTTATTTTTGCTACGTGGCGCCAATTGCAGATTCCAAGCGAAACCAGTTCCTTTTCCACCTGGTCCTTCCAACGGAGTGGAGGTCTTTCTCATCCTCTGCTTCTCCCGGCGGGTACTGCGTCGAATATTTTCAGAGCTGCATTGTTTTCGTTCATTCGGACGACATGACCTAGCCAGCGTAGCCGCTGTCTTTCAATTCGCTGAACTATGTAAATGTCGTCGCATATCTCTTACAGCTCATTGTTCCATCGTTCCATCGAATACGATATTCGCCGTGGCCAACGCGCAAAGGACCCAAATCTTTCGCAGAAATTTTCTCTCGAAAACTCGCAACGTCGACTAATCAGATGTTGTCATCGTCCAAGCCTCTGCACTATATGGCAGGACGGGAATAATAAGTAACTTATAGATTATTGTGTTTGTTCGTCGAGAGAGGACTTTACTTCTCAATTGCCTACTTAGTCCAAAGTAGCACCTGTTGGCAAGAGATATCCTCCGTTGGATTTCGAGGCTGACGTTATTGTTGGTGTTGATGCTGGTTCTTAAATAGTCGAAATTATCTACAACTTCGAAGTTGTGACTGTCAACAGTGACTTGGGTGCCTAGTCGCGAGGGTGATGTCTGTTTGTTTGATGACAGGAGATATTTCGTTTTGCCTTCGTTAATCCATTTGGAGAAAGCAGAACTAACGGCGCGGTTGTTAAGGCCAATGATGTGAATATTATCAGCATACTCCGGCAGCTGTACACTCTTATAGAAAATTGTACCTTCTCGGTATAGTTCTGCAGCTCGAATTATTTTTTCCAGAAGAAGGTTGAAGAGGTCACACGAAGGAGAGTCGCTTTGTCTGAAACCTCGCTTGGTATCGAACGGCTCGGAGACGTCCTTCCCGATCCTAACGGAGCTTTTAGTGTTGCTCAACGTCAGTTTACACACCCGTATTAGCTTTGCGGGGATACCAAATTCAGACACCACGGCATAAAGGCAGTTTTGAAATCGACGAATTCACGGTTTTTTCCATGACTTGGGGCATGAAGAATATCTGGTCAGTTGTTGATTTGCCACACTGATAAGGCCCAAACAGTTTGTTGACGGTGGGCTTTAATTTTTCACACAATACGCTCAATAGAACCTTATACGCGATGTTGAGAAGGCTTATCCCACGGTAGTGGCGCAGATTGTGGGGTCTTCCTTTTTGTGGATTGGGCAGAGCACACTTAAATTCCAATCGTTGGGCATGGTTTCATCCGACCATATTTTACAAAGAAGCTGATGCACGCTCCTTATCACTTCTTCGCCGCCGTGTTTGAATAGCTCGGGCGGCAATCCAACGGCCCCCCTCCTCGCTTTGTTGTTCTACAGACGGGTGATTGCTATTCGAACTTCATCATGGTCGGGCAATGGAACGTCTGCTTCATCGTTATCGATTGGAGAATCGGGTTCGCCTTCTCCTGGAGTTATGCATTCACTGCCATTCAGCAGGCTGGAAAATTGTCCCTTCCACAATTTTAGTATGCTCTGGGTATCAGTTACTAAATCACCCTTGATTGTTCTACTAGAGTATGCTCCGGTCTTGACGTTCTATTAATCGCCATATTTTCTTAGAATTTTCGAGCATTACCCCTGTCGGCCAGCTTTTCAAGCTCTTCATACTGACTCATTTCGGGCTCTTTCTTTTTCTGTCTGCAAATGCGTCTAGCTCCCTCTTCAACTCTCGGTATCTATCCCATCCCGCACGTGTTCCGGTCGATCGTAACATTGCGAGGTAGGCAGCCTGTTTCTCTCCGCTGCAACACGGCATTCCTCGTCGTACCAGCTGTTCTTTTGCATTTTCCGAAAACCAATGGTATGTAAGTAGCTTGAAATGCCGTTCCATAGTTCCCTTATACCGAGTTGTTGACGAGTGCTCTTAGATAGCAGGAGTACAAACCGTGTAGAAAATCGTTCGGCTGTCTGTTGTGATTGCAGCTTCACGACGTCGAACATTCCATGTGTTTGTTGACTTGCATTTCGTACTGCACGGAGGCGGGTGGGAGTCATGGCTACAACAAGATAGTGGTTCGAGTTAGGACTTCGGAGCGTACGCACGGAGCGTACGCACGTCTAAAACACTGGAGACGTGTCTTCCGTCTATCACAACATGATCGATCTGGTTGGTGGCTTTTCGATCCGAAGACAGTCAGTTAGCTTGATTATTTTTTTCTTGTGCTGGAATCTAGTACTACAGATAACCATATTTCGGGGACCGGACATTTCAGGTGCATGCCCTCAAATCATAGTCCTTGTTTCGCTTACTGTGGTCGTCATCAAAAGAGAAGTATCTCCTCCGAGGCAGTTGGTATCTTTTTATTGGGGCCCTTTTTTACGTGGCGGGTCCCAAACCCAGCGCACGACCCCGTGTCAGGGATACTTCGCCTTCTCACTTTAGCTTGCCTTTGAACGGATGTTCTTAGGCTACCCAGAGGATACTTTGTCTAAAACCGGAAGTCATGAGGTGCTTGAGCCATATGTAAGAGAATCGTTTCTGGCCACTCCCAAGTGAATGGCGATCAGAGAACTCTCCTCAATTGCGTGAATTTCTACACATGACTCTACCCTCCATGTGGCACACACTAAGGACATTTTTTGTACAAAGTTTTATCGCGCTATATTAGTTCCTTCTTGATTTGTGTACTGGAAACTGAACTAATCAAATGGAATTTAAAATTGTGCTTATGGGAAGTAGGCATGGTTGGGGTCCGATTTCGTCCATTTTCACAATGTGACATAAGAATGTAAAAAGAATATCACTTACTATACACATTATATCATTTATATATACATATATAACCCTATATCTATCTCGCTTAGTTTTAGGTAATACGTACAACCGTTCGGTGAACAAGAGCACAATACTCTGTGGCAACTGGTTGCAAGAATATAAAAATTGCACACCAATCCCTAAAACTAAAATATTTACAAAAATATGAGAAAATACATACAAACATCAGTCACATTTAGAGAAGTTATGCTTAATATAGAATTATATAATATTATATTATTTTGATGAATATTTGGTTTTAGAAAGTTTTTAAGTTTTTAACAATAATCTGCTAGCGTTTCTGCGCTCCATTTCCTTTGATAGAGCTAAATTGCCGGAAAGAAATCCAGATGAGAATCCAGCATACGTATTTTTAGGGGCATATTACACCCCAAGCTTTATATGACATTATAAGTGTTTAAAATTTTCCGCTTTATACATAGTTTCCTAGAATATTTTGGACAACATTCACGAAACATTTCCAAGCAAGTTTTTCCTGATCATTCAGTATTTTCGCCAAAAGCTCTTATACTTTATCAGTTCCCTTAATTGTGGACCAACAAACTCTTCCTCTGTAATTTTTGCCTTGCTGAATTTAGGAATTTTCTCTTTCATATGTACAAACCCACTGCCATCGATTTGAAAGCTTTGCCACAAACACTGTGTAGTATTGCCCGAATACAAGATTTGATGCAGAGTAGTGTAGACTGGCTGTAAACAAAAGGTGTTTGATTCAAACAAAAATAACAATCTCTTACATGATCCTTTGCTTAGGTCCAAATCATTGGTAAAGCAAATAGCACATGGATGGGTTCTGGTTAAGCTCAATCTAATATCGGTCTCACACTTTACACAACATTAAGGTGAAACCAAGGTTTTATCTTCGTTACTCGAAGGAAGTCCAAAATAGTCTAAATAACACTGTTCAATTGATGACGCGAAAATACGACTCTGAGAAGACTTTCATAAGATGAAAGTTGGTCAAATACAACTGTTGTACTGTCGTATGAATAAAGTTATTAAATACAAGTAAGGAAGGGTTAAGTTCGCGTGTAACCGAACATTTCACACGCTTGCAATTTGCAAGGGTCAACGCTAAGAAAATATCTTTAAATTGGAATAACTTTATATTAAAAAAATGTTGCGAAAAAATTCAACATTCATTATTCGACGAAATCGTGAATAAAATACAATCAAATGTGGTATGTTATTAAGTTATATTACAATAATACAAGGTGCGTTCCAAGGTAAATAGGACTAAAAAAAAACAGAACAAATGGTTTTTTCGGCACAAAAATAGTTTCCTTCTGCTTCAATACAGCTTTTTGCACGGTTCAAAAGCATGTCAAACGAGTCTTTTAGCTCGTTGGCCGGTATGGCCGCCAGTATGCCGGTGCAAACTTTTTGAATAGCCTCTACGTCTGCATAACCCTTTCCTTTCATGGGCAAATGCATTTTCCCGAAAAGGAAGAAGTCGCACGGTGCTATATCAGGTGAATACGAGGCGTGGTTAATGGTTAAAATGTGATTTTTTGTCAAATAATCGTCCTTCGAATGTTGGATTCTGAGCAATTTTTGGTCGTCAGTCAATTTGTGCGGAACAAATCGTGCACACACCTTTCGTAAGCCCAAATGTTCGGTCAAAATGCGATAAATCGATGTTTTGGAGATGGTCAATTCCATTTCCTTGAATTTCGTTGATGATTTCGGCTGATTTTTGTTGTATTCACGCACAGTTTCGATGGAATTTCCGGTAATTACGGATTTTGATTGCCCCACATGTTGATCGTCATTTATGTCCTCACGACCACTTTGAAAACGTTGAAACCACTCGTGCACTCTGCTACGGGATAGACAATCATAGCCATAAACTGAATAGAAACGTTTCGGTAAAAGTTTTACCAATTTTAAACCAAAATTTAATGTTGGCTCTTTGTTCGTAGTTCATTTTCGCACCGATAACACAAACATACGTACACTTAAAACGCAATAACTTCACTTCCAATCAATGAAATGTCATGAAATTCTCACTGGACAATCCATAAAAATAGCGCATTCTAACGCACCAGTCGACATATATGTAGATGACCAGTCTTGTTTACTTTGGAACACACCTTCTATAGTTTAATAACTATATTTTACCTTCCGTCACCGAAATTTATTTTGATTCATCCTCAAATGAGATATATCTGACATAACCTCAATCGAAATGGCAAAATTTAATATATTGATGTGGAAACGTCCAAAGATCGGAATTGATGATAATCACTATATATATACACAGGAATTAGGTCAAGTTTTAACCCGATGGTTTTCAATTTAGGTACAGAGATGCTTCGTTAGAAGAAAAATACGTCCACTAAATATAATTAAGATAATTCACATATGTATATATACTTGTACATGTATATGGGGTATATAGTCAGTCGGAAAATTTAAATTTTTTTTATTATGTCTTTGGGGGCTAAGGGATATATTGCCATTGGCTGTGGGGCTTGCATTTCCGGTATCTGTGATCTTGAATTATTATAGTTCGATTTGGACAATTTTTAGTCATAAGGTGGCACACCTCAAAGGAAATATTCGTAGAAAGTCTTATATTGGTTCTTTATTTTTATACTAGAAAGTAAATTAATTATAGGAATTAAGTATACGTGGTTCTATATCTCGAAATCCTTAAGGAAATTACACAAATTTTTATTTTATTATACGCTCTCCAAGACTTTAACTGCATATACATATGTTGCAACCATTCTTCTTCAAAATAAAAATAAAAACTCTGTGGATTTTGTATATAAAATTTTCTCAAGCTTCTTCTGTGAAACTGAGGAACGAAGAAGTCTTCTAAGGTCAAACGCCTTAAAAATATCAGCAAGAAAATTCCACCACGTAAAGAGATTGTTATTGTTGCATGATCGATGTAATGATGAAACAAGAAAAACGTTAACTTCTTCTGCACCGAAGCTATAATATATATTTATTGCATAGAAGGGTATATGAAGATCTTGACTTATTATTGGACAACAGCGACGACACACGACAATTGAAAAGACTACATCCTCTAGACCTGCCATTTAGATCGTAAGAACTATCTACATATGTATAAAATACAAATAATATTGATACACATTACGCAATTTAGCTTAATAATTACTAGTTACTAAATAACCTTATATTAAGGCCAAATTGCACTTAATGCATCAATTTGAATCACAATAGTCTATTTACATTTACTTATTGCTTTCATCAGATTGGAAATTAAGATATATTTTATTAATAAAAAAAATAAATTTACTTTATTCAATACTAGCTGACCCCGCAGCCGTTGTCCTGCGTGAAATTATATGTTTTGAAACGAAAAAAGTTGAAATTATATTGTGTCGAAAATGATTTATTTTTGATTTTTCTACATTTTGTTTAATGTAGAGAAACTTAATAAACATAATTTTTTTATTTCTGTTCTGGTGCGTGAATATACAGAGAAGATGGGTTTTCAACTCGTCAACACGCCACATATATCTGGCAGTGTGAAAAACATAGCATTTCCCGATTTCTTTGTGTCCTGTTGATTGTCAACGCAAAGGCAATTTTTCCTGGAAATTGAATACGTTTGAACTGAAATGGCTGTCCCTTGTATTCGATAACTCCGTCATAATCAGTCGGGTTCCATTACAAAGTGTCGGCGCATGAAGATTGTGAAACGTAATAATGACAGATCCAACTGTGAGACACAATTTGGAAATTCCACTGGATAATTTACGGTTTCGTCTTCCTTGTCAAGTCGACTGATCGATTTATATGAGCGCAAACCTCCCAGAATTTGACTTTGAATCTTCCAGTTTAAGTCATTAACATCGGTATTTTTGGCAGCTAAAATTGCGCGTGAACTCAAGCAATTGCAGTTACGATAATTTGACCAATGTTCGGATAAACATTCGCGATGAGTTCATCTTCCGTTAAAGTGGATTGACAAAAGGAAAAACTGGAAGTATCAACCGAAATGTGCCCATTTCCAATTCTAAGTGAATACAATGTAAAATGTTGTCGGCAATGTCATTTTTTCCTACCCCATAATTAACGCGAATTTGAAGGCTGATATGTCGAAATGATCTCCGCGAAAGGTATGTGAACTTCAGTGGCATGCGAAGTAACTATCGCATTGTCCTTCGTCTTTTTCCAGTGATTATCATATTCCAGCAAATACAACTGCTGGCATGCTTCTCAAAAAGTTGCGCACACTGTACCATTCACAATACGCAATGACTTAAATGAAGTTGAACCGCGCGACGCACAACAGTCGGAAAACTTTCATGAATTGCAAAAGTAAATATCCTACAAAGCGCTTTATTGCAGTTCACACCCATTCGATACTGCTGATCTCATATCGTTCAAGGCCAATAACCGCTATGTTGCTTTCTTTGGTAACGTACTTGCAAACGTATTTGATCAATTTTACCAATCTGCAATATTCAACATTGACATGAGTTTTGAATGTGAATTAGACAAAAGTGGCGAATATGGTACGATCCATGTGTTGTCAACTTCCATTGTCGTCTGGTGAGCGACGCCGATACAGTGAATATCCATCATTCCCATTTCCGTTTCCGAAAGAAAAGCACATGAGTAGTGTTTCGTGCATTTATTGTCAAACATACAAACTAAAGTGGGATTGTAAGGTTCGCAAGGTCCATGAACCATATTGGTTTTCACCACTTCGTATAATTCTATAATTCTAGATCTATCTCTGAATCAGGAATTTCCGCTAAAATGATTTCATCAATTTGATCTGGTGTAATCACCATCCGCATCCAAAGAAGAATGAGTGCGTGCGGCAAACTTCTTTTTTGCTACTCAAGAGAACACATTCAGCATCTAACAACACCATATATACCATAGGTTACTTCAAGATAAAGACCGTCAAACATCGCAGCTATTGTTTAAAAAGTCGTGCTGTGATATCGTTACGATCGCTAGCTGATTGACGGCGATTCATAATTCCGCACGTATATCATCGCATTTTGGGAGTACTTCTTGACTTTCTTTGGGCTGCCATACGTTGATGACAAAAAGAACGCCGACAAATATTAGCGCGACCTCTTCGTGGGTTCGTAACAAATTTCAATCAGTAATTGATCACTTCGTCTGAAACACACATAAAGTTTTCACTGAATAATTTTTAATAATTTTTCCTTTGGATAGCCGGAATAAAAAAGCAAGCGACCGCAATTGAACGATTCAAATAATTTACAAATCAAAATATTGAAAAACAAAACAAACAAAAATTGAAAAAAATGTGCATGGAAAATGTTACTTTTTGGAATTGTCCAATTTTCCGACTTCTCCTCATGAAAAGTATAAGGTATTTTGTTTCTAAACATTTCCCAATCCACAACAAACAACCTTTCAAAATTTCATTAAGATTGGTTCAACCGTTCTCTTATGCCCGGTTTCACAGTCCATACTTAAGTTGTGCCTAAATAAAATCTTAGCTAAGTATTGTTGCAAACTGAGTGGTCGTTTGCGTTTCACAGTCAATGCTCAATTTCTATAAAATTTTATTATGATATATGGCAACGTTATGGGCAACATATGTTTTACAAATGTCATTCATAAAATATGTTTGAAATATTTAAATTATAACAGACAATACATAAATTTGCGAGGAAAATTATATCAAAAATTGATGAAAACAACAAAAGAACCCCAAATTTCATCACTAGCGAGTCGGAGCACCTATGGGAACTGAAGGAAAAGTATAAGCTGTTATTGAGTGCAAACGAACGGACACTTGCCCTACGCTACGAAAGATGTCGCTGAAAATTCAAAGCAAATTCAAAACAAAAATCAGCTGTTATTTAAGCACTGCTTAAGTCTCCCCTTTTCAGTACTTAAGCATTACATAAGTATGAACTGTAAAACAATATTTTCCTGTTTTATCTTAAGTACAACATAAGTATGGACTGTGAAACCGGGCCTTAGTGTTACTAACAAACAAACATTCATTTTTATATGTACATATGTATGTATGTATAACGTTTAAATGGGGAAAAGAAAAGGGCTGTTTTTAGGGGTTTTCCGGAAATTATTCGAATTTTTCTCGCCGTAAAAACCATCTTTGAACTTCAACAAACATTTAAGAAAAAGAATTGGCCAAATTGGTTTTGTTATGCGCGTACATACATACATTTTTGGTATTCATTTTTATTTATATAGATATTTACATATTCATATCCATATATTCTTCTCATTTTATATCTTTGTGTTCTTATAGTGTTTTGCCTTTATTTTGAAGACTCGCTAGGTAATACTACATACTATACTAATACAAAAAAAATACGTATTCATAGATGGGTGTAATCGCTTACAAATCGTCATTAACCGGAAACAAATATAGTACCATAACTAAGCCCTATAAGATATACTACTACGATCAATTGAAAGATGTCCTCCTCCTTCAAAGTAATCCCTTCTCGCTGCAATACAATTTTGCCAACGAATTTTCCACTCATCATAGCACTTGGAAAAATTCTCCGTCATGATGGCCATTAGAGCCTTCTTTGATTCAACTTTTATATCCTCAATTGAATCCAAACGGTGTCCTTGAAGCGGTCATGTGAATTTGCTGAATAGCCAGAAGTTACACGAAGGTAAATAAGCCGAAGGCGGCGGTTGCGCCACGATATTAGTTGAAAATGTGGCGAAATGATCACGAATAACCAATCCAGTATGCGATCGTGCATTATCGCATTTCTTTGTTAAATAAACTCAGACATAGTAAAACTCTCTCTTTATTTTTTTTCACACTCAAGTTCAACTCGATTATAGTATATCCATTGCGAAAAAATCTTAAAATTCTCTCCGCAAAATATTACAAAATGTGTGTGACACATTAGGGTTTAAACAAGCTTTTTGCAATATATATGTATGTACGTAGCTCCGATCGATTTAAAATTTTTCAAAATTAACTAAATACTTTTACCTAAAAACATTCATAATGGTAATTCCACTCTTGAAACAAAAGAGTTTTTCATACCATGTTTATCAGTACACCGAGAAAACTCATAAGATTGACGCACACAATTTTTGTAATAATCATTAAGCATTTCCCTACTTTTTAAACTCACAAAACTCAGAATAGACTATTGTTCGGGGCAACGCTACAACATTTGAAGAAACTTACACATTTATTATAAACTGAACGAACAAAATCAAGTTCTTGCATGCAAACTTCTTTATTTCTGAAGGGTATTATAGCTTTGAGGCAACCGAAGTTCACGTTTGTTCATATGTGTGTACATATAATAGTTTTACACACTTTTTTTTAAAAATAGCCCAAATAAAATTTGAGTTATTTTTTATACGAGTAGTTATTGTTGAGACAAATCAACTAAAATTGTTTAAGATAAAAATTAAGTTAGCGTAGCACATAAAGGCGGGTTCCAAGTCCTACATACATACGTACATATGTACATTGTACATTGTGTTATTAAGAAAAATTTAATTTTTAGAAAAATAAAACAAGGACGTCCAAAAATACTTAATTTTACTCGAGAGTGGTGTGAAGTTGCCTAAAATTGAGGAATACATTAGGAACAAATCGCTTCAAATGCTAAAGCGACAAATAAACTGACCGATAAAATATATAAGAATATGTATGTATGTATATATAGTAAATTAATAGAAGGTACCCAAATATTAGTTGCATTGTAATATTAATATCGTGACAATCAGAAATATTTGTTAAATCTATGAATTAAGATTGAATTGTCTTAAAAAATATGTAATGTAAACCTATTTTTTTCTCATTCTTAAATGGATATATATATGTACTTACATATGTATACGTATGTACCTACATACATATATACATATACATACATATATGCGTATATGCGTATATATGTATGTATATTCATGAAAGTATATTAAAATGCAGTTTAAGCCTTGAGCCTTTTTATAGACATATTCATAACTATACTTTTTATTATTTGTTCAAAATATATACATATGTATCTACATACATACATATGTATACGCCTGATTATTGTATGTTCGACAAGACGCCATTTTGCCTCATTTCTCTTCAATTGTACTGCAAATCAAGTCTAATGATTTAATTAATTATTTGTATACATCAACACAAGCATACATTGTTGTAAGTTGTTTTACATAGCGAAGTCTTAGAAACTGTTTAAGTATGACAAAAAAAAATTATAATTTCACACATCTTGATGCATACCTCCTCTCTCATTCTATGCACAACCCGTTTCTTGCTCAATCGCCCGCTTATTCCGTTATTGGTTGGTTGTCGGCTGACGACGCCATTACTAATTTCGCTGTTGCCGTTATGCTTATACTCTCAACACTCAGCACCAACCACAAAATTTCCAGAGTTCGACTTCATGTGTGCTTAGTTCGATGTTGTTAGTGTTCCGTCTTATGAAAACCTACCACTATTAGTGTAAATACAGGAGCATATACTTATGTATATATGTATATAAGTAAATACGTTTGTGTGACGGTTCCATCCAGTTTTACGCGCAAGCTGCAAAAACATACAATATTTAGTAAAATGAGCAACATCAACTTTTCTTTGAACTGATGGGTAGTTTGTAAATCCCTTTGTCTTGAATGCTTGCAGCACTCCACCGTAGCGCCATCCTTGCTGTCCTCCTATTCAATGGGGTTGTTTGGCTTCGCCTGCTCTTTTTCTAAGGCATTCCCTGCTTATTTATATATTAAGGTATATATATAAAAGTGTACGGGTTTTATATAGACTTTAGGTTCTAAATGGGCACACGGCTTCAAAAATCGACCTTTTTTTGTCTTATTTAATTCGATATCATTTCTATAATATTGTTCTTAATCTTCAAGCTGATTCGAGTAATAGTTTTGACGATACAGCCAACAGTTGCGCGCTCGAGGTCAGCTATACATGTATATAGAAACTTTAAATGCGTTTTTCTTGAAGCTGCGTTTTCAAAGTCGGTTGTCAAGATTATATATCTTTAAAATAAAAAGAAATTTTAATAAAATATATCCCTTTTTTGCCCGAGGAAACCCATGTAACACCTTAATGTAAGAAAATACCATGGGCGACAGTGAAAAGTACCTACATATGTACATACAAATATACATTATATACATGTGTATTAGCGGTTGTCATTAAATGTTAAAATAAGAGGTTCGGTGTAGTCAGAAACATAAAGAGTCCATTTTGAATATTTTTTTTTCAGTGAAATATTTTATTTTATTTTATATAAAGCATCATAAAATTAAGTTTCGACTTGACTTGACAGAGATAATAGACTGAGAATAGCTGTTTGTGTTGATCTATGGTAGTTCCTACCGAAGCTCCTTACGGTGAGCACCTCTAATCCTTGGAATTTCATCTAAAATCAATCGGAAAAATATATTTTTTTTATAGATAATCTAGAGTCTGATCGAAGATTTTTTAATTAATAAAATGGTGGCCTCAAGAATTTTTTTTACAGATTTTCGTTGATTGTTTATTAAAAAATTGAAATTAAGAAATCCCTCGATGAGGAACTAGTTCTTCACATTTTCCAATAGAAGCTTTATAGATTTTATTGAAATCTTCCGAGCGGTTTTCGACCTATAGTGGTCGCCAGTGCAAAACACATAGTTTTCAGAAGACTGCTTTTGAATTTTGCAGCTGCTGCTATCTACCTCTCGAATGTTCCAAAACGCCTGAGAACTATTTGTTATTTATCGAAAAAGTATATGACGAATTTACTTAAAGTTTTCGGAGAATTTTTGTATTATATGGTATTATACTTTAAAAATATGCAAATTGAAATTGAAAAATTCTGACTAATTTTAGTTTCCTATGACAAATTAATGGTTATATTCTTCTTTATTGGAGTAGAAATCATTTACGCGGTTACAGCCGAGTTTACCACAGCGCGTTCTTCCTTTTCGCTGTTTGGCGCCAATTGGAGATTTCAAGGGTAGCCAAGTCCTTCACCATGGTCTTTCCAACAGAGTGGAGGTCTTCCTTTTTTTCTGCTTCCCCCGGAGGTTACTGCGGCGAATACTTTCAGAGCTGGAGTATTTTCATAAATTCGGACGACATTTTTTTTTTTTAATTTTGTTTACACATTGCAACTAGTTCAAATAAAAGAAAGGACTAACAAGCAACTTGAATAGGACTTAAAAATATAATTACAAAATCACAAAACTACTATGAGAGTATTGGCTAATTTGAAAGATCGCTGGGTTTGAGGCGTTTGAGTCGTCTTGGTGGTCCATCACTAGAAGTTAACATAACTACTTCTTCGTTACAATGCTGTAGCAATCTTGAACTATGTGCTGTTGCAATTTTTAATATTTCTACGTTAACCGAGTTTACGCCTAGATTACGCTCTATATCAGCACATCTACAATACCAAGGCGCTTTGACAATTAGTCTTAGTACTTTGTTTTGAAATTGTTGGATGACTTTCTTATTGTTTGCGTTAGTACATCCCCAGAGTTGTGCACCATAGCTCCATATCGGTCGGAGTATTTGCTTATAGATAAGTAACTTATTTTCGATGGATAACACTGATTTGTTAACGATTAACCAATTGTAATTTTTGAGTCGCATGCCCAGCTCCTTACGTTTGTTTTTTACGTGAACTTTCCACCGTAGCTTAGTGTCAAGCGCCATTCCTAAGTATTTAGCGGAATTAAAGTACGGTATTCGTACACCGTCTATGAAAATTGGTAAGTGCTGTATCTTGTTGTATGTGAAAACAATGTCTACAGGCTTAGCTTCATTCAGTTTTATCTGCC
The DNA here is from genome assembly GCF_016617805.1 of Bactrocera tryoni. Taxonomy (NCBI): domain Eukaryota; kingdom Metazoa; phylum Arthropoda; class Insecta; order Diptera; family Tephritidae; genus Bactrocera; species Bactrocera tryoni. The sequence goes on along the minus strand of NW_024395824.1, from coordinate 23,025,138 downwards.
ATTTATTTTCCCATTGTACGACTTTATTTACAGCTTTTTGGAGATTAGTAGTGGACTCGTGTTCACTTCTACCAACAGCAAGCAACGCGGTATCATCTGCAAATGTGGCTGTTGTATAATTGCAGTCTATTGGCAGGCCGTGCGTGAATAGTATATAAAGAAGAGGACACTACCTTGTGGAACTCCTGCTTGTATTTCCCTAAGAATAGAATATTTGTCTCCTTGTTTCACGTGAAAGTAGCGATCTGATAAGTACGATTTTATGATGTCATAATGCTGTTTCGGTAAAATCAGTCGGACGACATGACCTAGCCTCTGTCTCTTAATTCGCTGAACTACGTTAAAGTTGTCGTACATTTCGTACAGCTCACCGTTCCATCGTATGTCATACTCGCCGTTGGCAATGCGCAAAGTACCATAAATAATCCACAGAACCTTTCTCTCAAAAATTCGTAACTCGGCTCATCAGTGACTTATAGAGTTTGGTCTCTGTTCATCAAAAGAGGACTTTACTTCTAAATTCCCTACTTAGTCCGAACCTGTTAGCACGAAATTATCCACGACTCCGAAGTTATGACTGTCAAGAGTGACGTGGATCGCGGATGCGTCGACTGTTTGTTTGATCACTACCAGATCAATTTGTTTATCCAATTTGGAAAAAGCAGAACCAACGGTGCGGATGTTGAGGCCAATAATGTCGGTGTACGCTAGCAACTATACACTTTTATAAAAAATTGTGTCTTCCCGATTCAGATCTGCTGCTCGAATTATTTTCTCCAGCAGTACATGGAAGAAGTCGCACGATAGGAAGTCACCTTGTTCGAAACCTCGTTTCGTTTCGAGGTCCTTACCGATCCTATTGGAGCTTTTGGTATTGCTCAACGTCATTTTACAGTCATTATCAGTTCTTCACCGGCTTATTTAAATAGCATCGGACACACGATGTTCGATTGGGGAATCGGGTTCACTAAAGAAGTGTTCCATCCATAATTTTAGTATGCTCTGGGCATCAGTCATTAGTTCACCTCTGGATGTTCTATAAGAATATGGTCCGGTCTTGAAACCTTCTGTTAGTCACCGCATTTTTTCGTAGAATTTTCGGGCATTACCCCTGTCGGCCAGCTCGTCAAACTCTTCATACTCACGCATCTAGTCCATATAATCATATTTCGGGCCCGGTGAAGTCTATCAGCCTCAACCATTTGCGGATGTTTCATCGTGGAGACGGAATTTACTGACCGTTGATCCACAGTTTCCTTCTTTGCCCTCCCTGTCCTTGTCCGCATTTGTTGGACGAAGGTGATGTCAGTATTTACTTTTATGAAGACATCAACCAGCTGGGCAGCGGCACCTTCCCAATTAAGGGACTGGACATTCAAGGTGCATGCGCTTAAATCGTAATCCTTAATGCGTTGGCTATGGTCATCATCAAAAGGGGGTCTCTTATCCGAGGTTTTTGTTTCCTTTTCCTTTGGGGCGTTTTTTACGTGGCTGGTCCCAAACCCAACGCACAAACCTGGGGAAGGATGGTTCGCCTTCTCACTGTAGCTCGCCTTCAAACGGATGTTCTCAGAGGGTACACAGTCTAAGACCGGAAGTCGAGAGCAGCTTGAGCCATATGTAAAAGAATCGTTTCTGGGCACTCCCAAGTGAATGGTGCTCAGAGAACTTTACTCACTTACGTGAACTTCTATATATGACTCCATCCTCTCTACACATGACTTCATCCTTCACTTTTATAATGGGTTGTCAAAAAAGTCTTGCGGTATTTTTATTGAATTTTTTTTTTGTATTGAAATAGAAATGAATTTTTGATGACTCATGCCCAGATCTTGACCGATGCTACGGCTGCTACTATGCCGGTCTCTTTCGACCAATTCAGCGATTTTATCGCAATTTTCGACAACAGGCCTTCCGGAGCGTGGCGCATCTTCGACCACCTCTACACCAGAACGAAAACGTTGAAACCATCGTTGTGCGGTGGAAATGGAAACTGTATCGGGTCCATAAGCTGCTCAAATTTTATTGGCGGCTTGAGATGCATTTTTGCCTTTATCGTAGTAGTACTGTAAAATATGCCGTATTTTCTCTTTAATTTGCTCCAAGTTTGCGACGCTATAACTCACGAACGACTTAAAAGAACGACAATCAATCAAACACGTATTAGCGTGTGAAATGAGCTTTCCAAAAAGGTATAGCATGACCCGATGCGACGAATAAAACTAGAACTAAGCGCTTTCAGCGCTAACTAGCGAAATTACCGCAAGACTTTTTTGACAACCTATTATTATCTAGTTTAATAACGCTACAGGTACTAATTGATGAAACGAATTTATAAAGCGATAATGTCAAAAATTTATAGATTCGAACTTTATAAAATTTTTTAAATATTTCAAGGAGCCTTTTGCATAATTGGATTCAAACCCGAAATAATCAAAAACATTTTATGAGTATTTTGAAAATAATTACCATTCAAAATTATTTAATTTTAAATGTATGTGCAGAGAAATTCCCCATTACGTACATTCTTTATATCCGGACACCTCCCATAACCAAATTTCATGAATACAACGTTTTCATTAATATTTTGATAAAAAGTTCCTCTAACCGGACATGAGAATTTTTCAATGACCGGACAGAGACAATATTCTGGTAGTATTTCGTTTAAATTATTTCTGAAAACCGGACAACATTCCATAAAATATGTTCTTATGTGTGTAATTCTCAATTGTGGAGTTTTGTGACAGATTTTTTAAGAACAGTTCGCAAAATGATCACAGCCAGCAAATTGACTTGCTCAAGCGCTCAACGGAATGAAGACTAAAGTGATAATTGTCACTCAATCGTTCTGGTTGACCTTGGCCCCCCTTATTTATTCAGTAGAAATCCCTGCGGGAGAGTACCCTCCCTACCAAGTTAAAGGTTATATAGTACATTCTTTCAACGAGCCACAAAAAACACCAGATATCCAGAAAGTAAAGAAAGATTTAGTAAAATGAGCAGACACCGTATTGATTTTATGCCGTAAAAAAGATGTTGAAATGTGTATCAAAAATAAAATTACACGGTTTGTCTAGAAAGTAATAGGACTGATTTTCTTCCGCCGCGACTATACTTTAGAGTGTGCGCGCACCGACTACATTCGGTAGAGGGCGTTTCTAGCTAACGAAAGAGCGGTTGGTCAGTTGTCTCCGAGCACCGTGAGAGTCAGGACAAACTTTTTCCCGTGATGTGCTTCTGTGAGTGGTGCAAGCTGAAAATGCAGCGTTCGTTAAAGCAGAAGTAACCGATTAAATTCTGTGTGAAGCTCGGTAAATCTGCGACAGAGACGTTTGATATGATCAAGCAGGCTTATCCAGATGCTGCTTTAGCAAAAAATGGTGTGTTTCGGTGGCAACAGGCTTTTTCGGAGGGCCGGCGTCTCCTCGCCAAAAAAAAGGAAGAATGAGCAAATACAAAGTGAAAACGGTACTCATTGCCTTTTTTGACATCAAAGACATCGTCCACCATGAATTTGTTCCTCCTGGACAAACCGTCAACGCCAAGTTTTACGTGGAATCCTTCAAGAGACGAAGGGTCAATCGGGTCCGACAAGATATCGTAACCAGATTGGAAGTTGCACCATGACAACGCTCCGGCTCACACCGCCTTTCTTGTGAACAGCTATCTAACCAAGACCAGCATCCCAACGCTTCCGCAGCCGCCTTAGAGCCTGGTAGTGTTGAAAAGGACGATGAAAGGCAAGCATTTTGAGACAACAGAGGGGATGCAAGCAGCATGCATATTGGCTCTCAAGGCTATTCCGAAGAAAGCCTTCCGTAACGCCTTCAATGCTTGACGCAGAAAATTTGAAAGTTTTTAAAGAATTGTAACGATTGGTTCAATAGATTTTTTTAAATGAACTCAGTATTATTACTTTTCGGAAAAACCCTGTATAGTCTACAGTTACGAATTTCTCAAATCAAGTGCAAAATTATATAGTAAAGTATATGAATATAATACACGTTTATATCCATATGCATATATGTATAGACATATATATATATATATATTTTATAAGTACAATATATTTCCTAAATACAAATAAGTTTTTAAAATATGCAACATTTAATAAATTACAACTTCTGTTTTTTTTTTGTAACTTTAAGAACACACTTTAAACACACGTTTTTGCCACACCCCAATATGTGGGTAGCCGGAGAAAACACTGCGATGGTTATGAGGAATTCAATGTACATGCATTCTGGATTGAATATAGGAAGGTATATTCTTAATTTTCATAACAGCTACTACAAAGTGGAAAATACTTTTCTGTATCCAATTTCGAATTTTAGGAAATTTGGTTTATGTATATACATTAGAGTGATTCAAAAAAAAATTTTTTTTTTCGTTTTGTACTCGGAAAAATAGGTTCCTAGACACCTCTAAGAAAGCCTCTGCAAACATGAGTTTTTAATTGTAACGGGAAGGTCTTCCTACATACAGTTTTCTATTTTTTCTTATTATCAGATAGAAAAATTTATATCTCACTTCCAACTACTTGAAAAAATATCTTGTTCCTTAGGTTTTGTAGGAAATTGAATGCTTTACAAAAAAGGTCTATTAAGATTTTTTCGTAAACCCAAACGTTTAAAAGATATTAACAGTTAAAAATTTGATTATTTTTGGGACATTTTTTTAATTCTTATGAATTTTATAACTCAACTAGCCGTGCCGTCGACTTCGTCCGCGTGAAATACTGATTTTGGGCTTCGCCTTTATCTGCATCCGCGTCAATTTCTGTTATCAAAGAACTTCTGCGTAAATTATATTTTTGTTTTATTTTCTGGTGGCAGAAGAACATATTGATTTTCTCCGCAACCTGATCTTGACAACGCGACATATAATTGGCCATGTAAAAGCAGTCTTGGCGTAAATCGATCCCCACGTGTTTAAATGTTTGCCCCTGCGGTGGTTTCTGATTTCTAAGTAAAATTATTGGGGCGCCTATTTTTAGCTTAAGGGAATGTGGAGGAAGGCTACTTGGGTTCAAAGAATTTAGAAACTCCTGTGGGTAATGGACCACATGTTCTTGATCCATTACATTATCAATAGATGTGTAAGTGACTATATCTCCTCCAAGTTTATTTAAAATTATGTCATTAATTTCGTCCACGCTACTGTTTCTCGCCGCCAATATTGCCCTTTGACACATCCATTGGTGATCTTTATTTTCTATTTCGCTGATGTCAGGGTAAACTTTTGATATTAAATCCTCAATGTTACCTACTCTTACTCCTAAATCGCGGTCAATTTATTCAAGGTATTTTCCCGTCTCCTACTAAAACTAATTTTGAAGGGAAAGTTATACTACCTCCCCCCAAATGGGCTCTCATATTTGTCGATAATTTTAAAATCAAAGTTCGGGAATTCTGTGAGGCCCAACGTTGAGATCGTTCAGCGCTTGATTCCCGTTGTCGGTTCGCCAAAGTTCGGAAATTTTGTGAGGCTAGACGCTACGAACGTTCAACGCTCGATTCCCTAGCACGGTTTTGTTCATGATTGCTCGTTGAGTACCCAACCTATGAATATTCTCATCCTTTCATTGCTGCGTAAAACTCGCAGCCGCTTTGCAGTAGCAGTTTGCCGAGAAAGCTGAGTTCTTTTTCTAGGCATTATAGTGACAAAGAAAGAACGTAGAAAATGAATAAAAAGAATGTAGAAAAAAGAAATGTAAGATTAATAATCAGGAACCTAATTATTTTTACCTGCACTTGGTATTTACGTAAACTGAATATTATGTCAAAAGAATTACCGAACAACACATTTATTTGGATAAAGATTAATATTATTATGTTAAGACAACTCTAACAAATAATTTCGACCAAATTAGTTATCACAAAAACGGTACTCACAGACTTTTTATAGATCATTAAAAAAGAAATAATTCTTTCATACATAACTTTTGTGTATCTTGAACTGCTTTCGCAGCGCAAGAAACGGAAGCCCTCAAAGATAAAAAATTTCCCCCTTTTTTTACACAATTACAACTGTTTCTTCGCTCCTATTGGTCGCAGCGTGATGCTATATAGCCTACAGCTTTCCTTGATGAATGGATTATTCAACACAAAAAGAATTATTCAATTCGAACCAGTAGTTTTGGAGATTAGCGCGTTCAAACAAACAAACAAACTCTTCAGCTTTATAATATTAGTATAGATGAAAAAAAATTATTATGAATGATGATCTTTTTTGTAGAGCATTCAATTTCCTACAAAATCTAAGGAACAAGATATTTTTTCAAGTAGTTGGAAGCGAGATATAAATTTTTCTTTCTGATAATAAGAAACAAGTAAGGAAGGGCTAAGTTCGGGTGTCACCGAACATTTTATACTCTCGCATGATAAAGTGATAATCGAGATTTCATTATACGTCATTTACATATTTTTCAAATACCGTATTTGTGTAAAGTTTTATTCCGCTATCATCATTGGTTCCTAATGTATGTATATATTATACAGAGACGGCATCAGATGGAATTCAAAATAGCGTTATATTGGAAGAAGGCATGGTTGTGAACCGATTTCACCCATATTTCGTACATGTCATCAAGGTGTTAGGAAAATATTATATACCGAATTTCATTGAAATCGGTCCAGTAGTTCCTGAGATATAGTTTTTGGTCCATAAGTGGGCGAGGCCACGCCCATTTTCAATTTTTAACAAGTAAGGAAGGGCTAAGTTCGGGTGTCACCGAACATTTTATACTCTCGCATGGTAAAGTGATAATCGAGATTTCATTATTCGTCATTTAAATATTTTTCAAATACCGTATTTTTGTAAAGTTTTATTCCGCTATCATCATTGGTTCCTAATGTTTATACTCGTATTATACAGAGAAGGCATCAGATGGAATTCAAAATAGCTTTATATTAGAAGAAGGCGTGGTTGTGAACCGATTTCACCCATATTTCGTACATGTCATCAGGGTGTTAAGAAAACATTATATACCGAATTTCATTGAAATCGGTCTAGTAGTTCCTGAGATATGGTTCTTGGTCCATAAGTGGGCGGCGCCACGCCCATTTCCAATTTTTAAAAAAAGCCTGATGCAGCTTCCTTCTGCCACTTCTTCCGTAAAATTTATGTTTCTGACGTTTTTTGCGAGTCGGTTAACGCACTTTTTAGTGATTTTCAACATAACCTTTGTATGGGAGGTGGGCGTGGTTATTATCCGATTTCTTCCATTTTTGAACTGTATATGGAAATGCCTTAAAAACACGGCTCTGTAGAGTTTGGTTGACATAGCTATAGTAGTTTCCGAGATATGTACAAAAAACTTAGTAGGGGGCGGGGCCACGCCCACTTTTCCAAAAAAATTGGGTCCAAATATGCCCCTCCCTAATGCCATCCTTTGTGCCAAATTTCACTTTAATATCTTTATTTATGGCTTAGTTATGACACTTTATAGGTTTTCGGTTTCCGCCATTTTGTGGGCGTGGCAGTGACCGATTTTGCCCATTTCGAACTTAGCCTTCTTATGGAGCCAAGAAATACGTGTTCCAAGTTTCATCATGATATCTCAATTTTTACTGAAGTAACAGCTTGCACGGACGGACGGACAGACGGGCGGACAGACGGACGGACAGACAGACATCCGGATTTCAACTCTACTCGTCACCCTGATCACTTTGGTATATGTAATCCTATATCTGACTCTTTTAATTTTAGGACTTACAAACAACCGTTATGTGAACAAAACTATAATACTCTCCTTAGCAACTTTGTTGCGAGAGTATAAAAATAGAAAACTGTATGTAGGAGGACCTTCCCGTTACAATTAAAAACTCATGTTTGGAGAGGCTTTCTTAGAGATGTCTAGCAACTTATTTTTCCGAGTACCAAACGAAAAAAATTTTTTTTTTTTGAATCACTCTATTATACATATAAACTATAGTTTTATATTACCCGTTTTGCTCACTTAGTAAAAATCATATGGTTTTCGAATTTATTGTAAACATAAGATCCGAAATATGGATTTGATAAAATTTGCCAACATATCCCACTCATAATTATTATATTAAGAAAAAAAGAATTGTGCTTTGTGAATGGAAATGGGAGTGGCATCGGCATGGCTTCTTCAATTAAGTTAAATTCGTTTAGCAAGTATATTCTTATTTTAATGGACACTAGAGTAAACAAACCAAACTGCACATCATGACAAGCTTTAAACCACACAACGCGTACACATCGGCAGTAGCAGAGATGTCAGACACAAAACCGCACAATCGTGCGTTAGAGTTTTCCGTTCTTACTTTCATAGTGCTTTTCTTATAAGAATGTGTACCCGCATATGCGTTTTCTTTTTCTAACGGTTGGATGAACTACTTGTTTTGAGTAGTGTTGATTTTTTCAAAAAAATGAACAATGTGCATACGCAGCAGACGTGGTTGCCTGCGGTGTAGTACGAAGGGTGAGACCACGCCCTACGTGCACCAATTCTGGAGTTTTACGCCTTTTGTAAGAACTTCTCATTTGCCGTATACTGTTATAATTTCGTTGATTCTTGCTTTATTAAACGAATTTCATGGACGTTTCTTCGGCAACGATGCCGCAGCCCGAACTACATGATATTTAAAAAGTTCAAAGATGTTTTATTGAGTGAGTAAAAAGAAGAAAGCAGAAGACCTTAGCGAAAAAATGGAGGCACAGAGCTGGTAACGCCTTTTCCTAAGAAGAAGGCTTTTACAACTCTGTAAAGATAGCGCAGTGGTAATTGTGGCTGTCTGGTTGGTGGTGGATGGTTAGAGACAACGGTGGCAAATTTTGGGCTGGTGTGGGTGATGGCGCTGCTGTCAATGAAAAATGTAGTTCGACACTGCATTCGCGTGTGGTTTTCTATGCACTAGCTACCCCTGTCATTACTTATTCGCATAAATTTTGAAATGCCTTGTAATACAGGGCTGTAAACGCCCAGTAGGAAAACCTTAAGATAAACAATATACATACATACATATATGTATGTAAGTTAAAAACTTGTAAAAAAATACTTTGAATTGCATTATTATACTAGAAGAGCCGGCCACGCGTTTTTGTGGTAAAGGTATATTACATTATATATGTAAGAGGTAAGGAGGGTACATCATTCTTTATTTCTAGCAGTATAATTTATAATTTTGAATTATGAACATTTTAGGTTTGCCTTAATTCAGTAATATTCGGTCCACAATATTTTTGGTTAATCTATCTCTAGCCAGAGCAAATAGAATAGATGGATTACTTACACCTAGACATTTACTTGAAACATAAAGATTATTATATCAAATATAGTAGTCTATATATAGTTTAATATCATGGTGTAAAAAACTGACCTTCTTATATCAAATCCTACTAAATTCACAGTGACATATTTTATTGCAATATAAAATACTGTAGTCAGTTCGTGTAATGTATAGAAAAATTTTACAAAAAAAAACATGTGACCAAGTTTTGAGAATCTTTCGAGAACTTCTTCTGCGACTTCAATGTTATGATGCGTGTGCAGCAATGCCAGGCCGATCAACCTATTTTGAAACATGTTCGTCCTCAGCCACGTTTTAATGCGGCGAAGTATCGAAAAAGAGCGTTCAGAGCTCGCAGTCGTCACAGGAAGTGTTCAGAATATGAGAAGAAAACTATGAATTATGGGGTGTAGGTCTACATCGCAGTTCTTCTACGTTTCCAATGATGTAGTCGGTGACTTGTTGTCTTTTGACTTTTGCTTCTGCCTTCAATGCCAGTGATTCACACTTGAACTTCATGACGTTGTTTATCCAAGGCAGTCAATAAGATTTTTATTTCTTTGGTTTTCAAAGTAAATACTTTTTCCGGAAGCAGCAAGCTGAGTTGAAATCCATCCAATACTTCTTTATAAAAACGCGCCTTCTAATCTTCGCCAATTGTATCCAACAGAGGAATGTACACTGGGACCCTGTAGTATTCTCCGCAAGTTCTCTCGCAGAAATTTTCGCATTTTGTTTGTCGGCGGGCAGATTCTTAGCTTCCCCCCTTTGAATCTGCCACCGATATATGTATGTATTTAATATTGTGTATATGGGTCACAGGCCTACTGAAGAAGTGAGTACGTTAAATATTATCGAAATCTGAAAACATTTAAAACTTAGTTTCTAATTGCCCAAAGGTAGTGATAAAGACTAAGGGAGTTGAAGGGATGTCGAAACCGACACCTAGATCTATCCCAGGCGGGACTGCTTCTCCTGTGACGACGAAACCATTAATGGGTAACTGCAGCAACAGAACCAAGACCCCAGTAGAAGTCTCCTCATCAAGCAGTGGGATGGTGGCAGCCGACGCAAACCCACCGGCAAGAGAAGTAGGGAAGGAGCCTTCATATGCGGCGGAATCGCCAGCACTAGCAGAGGAACCTCTGCTAGAATTACGAAAGGATCTGCAGGGGGCAGAAGCAAGGCAGCATTAGCAAGGAAGCTGAAGTCAGACCGCCGATTGGCGGCCAAAATCGTGGAAATCTGAAAACATTTAAAACTTAGCGATAAGGCCATGCGAGATAAGACCATAATGTTCTTCGCAAGTTTTCACGTCGCGTTTCATTTGTCGACCACATGTTCTCGGTTTCGCTTCGTCAATATCGAGTTTTTCCGCCATTTTCTTGGCTTCTGAATAAATCTATCGGAATATTTCAACATTTTTTTCAATCTTTTTTTCCAACGTGGCAAGCAACGTCCCAATCATTTTTGATGCCTTCACCAAATCAATTGCTTCCTTTTGAAGAACTACGCTGAGCGAATGGGTGAGCGATAGAATGTCGCTGAGACAGAAGAGCCCGACGATAAATTCGAACTTGCACAAAGCCGATATGAGAATTGTTGCTTTGCCTGCTGTTTCTCTGTTCTTCCACTCACTGATTTTTGACAGAGCTTCGATGATCAACGGTAACTTCGCAACAAATTGAAGGACAGTATCGTGCCTCTCTACCCATCTTGTTTCACACAACTGGACAATTTTTTCACCAAGTATCTTTGCTAATACAGTCACACGTTTTGGAAATGAGTTCTTGAAGATTTAATCGTACTTTCACTGACTTTGAAATACTGAAATATACGGAGTCATGACAGCATTTTTTGCTTCTTTCCGAATTTCGTTGACTGCTTCGATATCTGACAGCATGACCGCAATCCATCAGTCCCTATCGAAGTGCATTTCTCCATTCGGAGATTCATTTTCTTCATTGTCTGTCAAACCGGTTTAACAGCTTAGCGAAGGTCTATCATATTTGAGATCTACATTTCAAAGTCGCCCGTGGCGTAGTGGTTAAGCTGGCAGGTCACTTCCCCAGCCTTGGGTTCGAACCCGGCCGAATATTTTTTTTTCTACAAAATGTGAATAAAAATCGGGAACATTTCCCGACAGAGCCGGGAAAACTTCCGTGCCTGATTTCCAGGCGTTTTCGGACCAGCTGTTATCGTCGGGAATCGCCGGGTTCCGAGGATGAGGGCAAGTTAAAACTCGGGTTCTGTATGCAAAATTGGTTACTTTTATTGTTGAATAAACAAACCTAACCTCAATTTTTATGTAAACACTCGTTTGAATGCCAGTGAAATTTCACCACGCACAAAAATGAACAGTAAAATCGAAACAACATCGATACTTACCATTTTAGATATTCAAAATTGGGCACTTTATTTTCCAGAATAAGGTATAACTTCACAGAAATTGACGAAAATGAAATGGGTAACTTATAGTTACTATATAGATGATTCCGCTCAGCTGTGCATAGCGTGATACTATTGGACAGTCAAGTTGAGGTGTTTTCGGCGAGATAAACGGATATAAATGAAACGTCACCATGCGTAGAGTGTTTTTATACTCAATAGTACCAATTGTACAGTATGAGGCATATTTGCCCGCAGAGATATCGAACCTATGGGGCATTCGATAGTCGCAAGCGGCATCATGTCTATATGTTTTTTGTGGTTCATGGTGTCAACTGACGCTAGGTGATACCACGAACTACGAAAAACATATAAATGCCGATACGATGCCGCTTGCGACTATCGAATGCCCCATTAATTCGATATCTCTGCGGGCATATACTTATGTCTCATACTGTACTCAAGACTTTGACTCTTTCTCAATTCAGAATTTAGTACTTCCGCTGTGAGTCGCTCAGAAAAGGGTTAAATAAGTTTAGACAGGTCATATAATGCAATTTATGATAGTATCTTGTTGTGATTTCCATAGTGTACTTGGTAAGAAGAGTGTCACTGTTGTATTTTAATTTTTTTATTGCAGAGAATATTTTTCTAGCAAACTAGTGAAATTTTCAGGTTCTGCGGTTGCAGGGGGGGGATTGGTAATTTCCTTAATTTGAATATTGAGACTTAAAAAAATGCGTTAAAGATTATTGCCAACACATCTTTAAACACAAACATAATTTGCTACAACTATAAAATTTTGTAATATAATAGTCATGACAATTGAAAATTATAATACAGTCAATATAACCGTAAGCAAGTACAACCACCGAACATTAAACCCTGTATCCCATAAAGTATAACACTATACTGATTATAGCATCGTTTTGTTATGTTAGCAAAATCACACACCTTTCTTTATAGTTGCGGCCACTACATGCTAGGGGTTGTTAGTCAGTAATAACGATCTTTAAATTGACTGCTAAATAAATAAATGTTAACATCAATTACGTTGACAAATTTGCTAATGACCATAGTGAAAATAATGTCAATATGCAGACACAGCGTGATTGCCATAATTCGTACAAAATGCAAGTACAGCGATTGCATAATTTCCCGCACGCACCGAATTAACAATATCTGTTGCACCATAATCCGCATAACCTCACAGCTATATTACGTAGTCGTAAAAATAAGTTGCCAGTTGCTATTTGGATTTAATAATGAATGGTTGCAAAAACCTTAACTCAAATTTCACAGTAGTATTGTAAGAACATTGGAATCATTATGGAAAAGTGTATTGCGCTTATCACGGTACGATATGGCTTCGCAATCCTAAAATACCCCTCTTAATTAGCCAGCCATTTCCAGTTGTTTTACACTTCATTACGCGGACAAAAACGACATTAACATACTTGTCTACCAAATGACTGTATTTGTCTAAACCTTGAGCCAATCAAAACCGCAGCTGACTGATGTTCATAAGACAAATCGATCGGAATTCGCCCGAAGATACATGCCTTGCAATGAAGAATGGCGTAATGTTATTTTTTCAAATGAAAAACATGTAATTCAGACGGCTCGGGCAGTTACAGATACTACTTGTATTGATCTGATCTAAGCAAACAAGGAGTAGTTCGTACGAAGCGGAAGGAGGAACTGTAATGGTTTGGACAGCCTTTTTTATATTTTGAAAAACCGCCACGTAAAAAAACACCCCCAGTGAAGAGCTATAACCAGCCTCGGATGAGAGACCCCCCTTTTGATGACGACCATGGCAAACGAAATAAGGACTACGAATTGAGGGCATGCACTTGGAATGTCCGGTCCCTTCATTGGGAAGGTGCCGCTGCCCAGCTGGTTGATGTCCTCGTAAAAACAAAGGCTGACATCACCGCCGTAGAAGGACGATGTGACTAAAGATGCCTTCTATGAGTGCTTGAAGCGCACTTATGAAGGCTGCCCCCGCCACGATGTCAAAATCGTGCTTGGCGACTTTAACGCCAGGGTGGGCAAAGAAGGTATCTTTGGCACTACGGTCGGTAAATTCAGCCTCCACGAGGAAACATCCCCAAATGGGTTGAGGCTGATCGACTTCGCCGGGACCCGAAATATGGTTATCTGTGGTACTAGATTCCAGCACAAAAAAATTCATCAAGCTACCTGGCTGTCTCCGGATCGAAAAACTACCAACCAGATCGATCATGTTGTGATAGATGGAAGACACGTCTCCAGTGTTTTAGATGTGCGCGCGCTCCAAGGTCCTAATATCGACTCGGACCACTATCTTGTTGCAGCCAAGATTCGCACCCGCCTCTGTGCAGCAAAAAACGCACGCCAACAAACACAACGAAGGTTCGACGTCGAAAAGCTGCAATCACAACAGTCTGCCGAACGATTTTCTACTCGGCTGACACTCCTGCTCTCTGAGAGCACTCATCAACAACTCGGTATAAGGGAACTAAGGGACGGCATTTCAAACTCCTTACATACAGCTGCATCCGAAACCCTTGGTTTTCGGAAAGTGCAAAAGAACAACTGGTACGACGAGGAGTGCCGCGTCGCAGCGGAGAGAAAACAGGCTGCCTACATCGCAACGTTACGATCGACCACTACACGTGCGGGATGGGATAGATACCGAGAGTTGAAGAGAGAAGCGAGACGCATTTGTAGACAGAAGAAGAAAGAGGCCGAAATGCGTGAGTACGAAGAGCTTGATAAGCTGGCCGACAGGGGTAATGCTCGAAAATTCTACGAAAAAATGCGGCGGCTTACTGAAGGTTTCAAGACCGGAGCATACTCTTGTAGAACCCCCAAAGGTGATCTAGTCAGTGATGCCCAGAGCATACTTAAATTATGGAGGGAACACTTCTCCAGCCTGCTGAATGGCAGTGAACGCACAACACCAGGAGAAGGAGAACCCGACTCCCCAATCGATGACGATGGAGCAGACGTTCCACTACCCGACAATGAAGAAGTTCGAATAGCAATTGCCCGCCTGAAGAACAACAAAGCGGCAGGGGCCGACGGATTGCCGGCCGAGCTATTCAAACACGGCGGCGAAGAACTGATAAGGTGTATGCATCAGCTTTTTTGTAAAATATGGTCGGACGAAAGCATGCCCAACGATTGGAATTCTAAGTGTGCTATGCCCAATCCATAAAAAAGGAGACCCCACAATCTGCGCCAACTACCGTGGGATTAGCCTCCTCAACATCGCATATAAGGTTCTATCGAGCGTATTGTGTGAAAGATTAAAGCCCACCGTCAACAAACTGATTGGACTTTATCAGTGTGGCTTTAGACCTGGCAAATCAACAACCGGCCAGATATTCACCATGCGCCAAATCTTGGAAAAGACCCGTGAAAGGAGAATCGACACACACCACCTCTTCGTCGATTTCAAAGCTGCTTTCGACAGCACGAAAAGGAGCTGCCTTTATCCCGCGATGTCTGAATTTGGTATCCCCGCAAAACTAATACGGCTGTGTAAACTGACGTTGAACAACACGAAAAGCTCCGTCAGGATCGGGAAGGACCTCTCCGAGCCGTTCGATACCAAACGAGGTTTCAGACAAGGCGATTCCCTATCGTGCGACTTTTTCAACCTGCTTTTGGAGAAAATAGTTCGAGCCGAAGAACTAAATAGAGAAGGTACCATCTTCTATAAGAGTGTACAGTTGCTGGCGTATGCCGACGATATTGATATCATCGGCCTCAACACCCGCGCCGTTAGTTCTGCTTTCTCCAGGCTGGACAAGGAAGCACAGAAAATGGGTCTGGCAGTGAACGAGGGCAAGACGAAATATCTCCTGTCATCAAACAAACAGTCGTCGCACTCGCGACTTGGCACTCACGTCACTGTTGACAGTCATAACTTTGAAGTCGTAGATAATTTCGTCTATCATGGAACCAGCGTAAACACCACCAACAATGTCAGCCTAGAAATCCAACGCAGGATAACTCTTGCCAACAGGTGCTACTTCGGACTGAGTAGGCAATTGAAAAGTAAAGTCTTTTTTCGACAAACAAAAGCCATACTCTATAAGTCACTCATAATCCCCGTCCTGCTGTATGGTGCAGAGTCTTGGACGATGTCAACAACGGATGAGTCGACGTTGCGAGTTTTCGAAAGAAAAGTTCTGCGAAAGATTTATGGTCCTTTGCGCGTTAGCCACGGCGAATACCGCATTCGATGGAACGATGAGCTGTACGAGATATACGACCACATCGACATAGTTCAGCGAATTAAAAGACAGCGGCTACGCTGGCTAGGTCATGTTGTCCGGATGGACGAAAACACTCCAGCCCTGAAAGTATTCGACGCAGTACCCGCCGGGGGAAGCAGAGGAAGAGGAAGACCTCCACTCCGTTGGAAGGACCAAGTGGAGAAGGACCTGGCTTCGCTTGGAATATCCAATTGGCGCCACGTAGCGAAAAGAAGAAACGACTGGCGCGCTGTTGTTAACTCGGCTATAATCGCTTAAGCGGTTTCTACGCCAATTAAGAAGAAGAAAGCCAATGAGATTATTGATACTGAATGGACTGATGAAAACCAACGTAATAGGAAACGACAAAAAAATACTATGAAGGAAATGCAGAAGATGTTGTGTTTAGAGGACAAGATAAATATAAAATAGAAACATATTTGCCAATATTTGATAGGCTTTGTGCAGAGTTGAAAAAACGCCTTGAAGCTTACTCAGAAATACAAAACTTATTTGGATTCCTAACAACGTTTTTAATAAAATCTGATGAAGAATTGAGGAATGATTGTGAAATTGTTATTTCGAAGACATTGAATGTGACTTCGCTGAAGAAATGATACATTTTAAATATTTTATACTGACATTAAACGATTTAGAATCTAACAACTTTTTGTCGGCTCAGGAGTCTTATAAAATAATTGTTGATAATATGTCACAATCTTCATTTCCTAATGTCATGACAGCCTTGAAAATATATAGATGTCTGATGATAACAAATGCTACGGGTGAAAGTAGCTTTTCAAAATTAAAGTTAGTTAAGAACTGTCTACGTTCATCAATGACTCAGAATCGCTTAAATAGTCTAGCTGTCATGGCAATAGAAAATGATGTATTAGAAAAAATCGACTTTGAAGATGTTTCAAAAATTTTCATTACCATGAAACTTCGAAAAGTGAATTTATAAAGTTAGCTATTCTACTATGTATGTAACTCGAATGTCAGGAAAAAATTATTTTTATGAATTAATAAAATACTAAGTTTAATGTAAAAACTTTTTTTGAATGTCTTTCTTTATTAACTGTTTATTAAAAAAATAAAATAAAAAAAATCACAGGGGGCCCAAGATAACTTTTGCCTTAGGGCCTTCACATGGCTTAAGACGGCCCAGGAACCAGCGATTAAGCGGCAAAGGTCGCATGAGGGAGAAACGTCCCTTGGAAAAAACTGCAAACGGGATTGCGCCAACCTTTAGCGAGCTAAAAGCGCTGGCGCAATAGAACTTAGTGTGCTCGATCGCAGTAGGGAGGACGGTCCCATGGCTCACGAAAAATGGAAGAGAGTAGCGGCGGCTATCTTTTCAGTCTTCATGATGGTGGTCAAAGGAAACCATGGGCCACCCCCAAAATGTGTGATTGCTGGTTGGCTCTATTATATAAAGAGGCAGTCTCTCAGGTGGAGCAGGTTTGGAAGGTAGCCAGACTGGAGGCTGTGGAAAAAGTGGGCTCGCGTGTGGCTGCCAGCCGAACCTTCTACTGTGAATGAGATTGAGCAAATACTGCAATCCCTCACTACCCACGCAGGACTGGAGGGTAATAAAGCTGGAGAGAACCGATGCTTCATATCGGCAAGCGCTGATACTGATAAATACGGAGTCCATCGGTCCTCTCACCAAAACCAAGGGTGCCATAAGCTATGGGTTCGAAATGATAGTGCTTAAAGTACTCCCGACGGATGCCAGAGCTGATGGCACCCAAGTTGCAGCTGCGTCTTCAGCCTCGACCAATTGTGTGAGGAGGTGCGGGTCGATCACGACATGGGAGCTGAACTAGAGCTTTTGGAGGAGAGTCTGAAGGATGAAATTCCTTCAGATTAACCTCCAACACGTGAAGGCGGCCTCCGCCAATTTACTGCTTCGTCTGAAACAAGACAGAGCCGATGTCGTCCTGATCCAGGAGCCGTGACTGACTAGTAACGGGATCTCTGGATTGGATGCAGGTAGAAATAGAGCCTGTATGTTGGCCAGAAATAAATTAGTGGTATTTCTTTTACCGAAATTCAGCAACGCTGACGTAGTGACAGCAAAACTTGAGTGTGACGCCGAAGATATCTGGCTTATTTCTGCGTACATGCCACACGACGATGAGGTGGAGCCACCTCCCTTGCTCTTGAGGGAAAATTTGGCTGATGCGTAATGAAATGGTACCGGCGTCATCATCGGTTCCAACGCCAAATCGCGACACCCACTCTAGGTTAGCTCGGATACCAATGTCAGAAGTGAGTCGCTTTTTTGATTTTATTGTTAGCGAAAATCTTTGCATCTGTAGTAGGGAGAACTCTCCTACCTTTGTGACCGCAGGCAGGAAGGAGGTTTTTGACTTCATCCTAGCCTCACACGGGATTGCCCCGCTGATCTCAAACTGGAGGCTTTCCGATGATCACTCGATTCCTAATCACTTGTATATCAGGTTTAGTCTAGTCGAAGAAGGTCCGGCAAGAATATCGTTTAGAAATCCTTGGAATACAGACTAGGAAGGGTACCGCAGGAGGCTTCAGCTCGGCGCGCAATACTGCACTGGAGAGCTCCTGTCCAGTGAAAACACCGAAGGACAGAGGGAAACCTCTCTGGTGGACCATGGAACTCTCGGATATCAGGGCGAGCTGCAGACATTTATTTAACGGTGCGTTAATTGACGACTGAGCGTTGTATAAAACTGGACTTGCAATATGCAAGTCCGATTTAAACAAGGCTAAGAGGACCTCGTGGAAGAGCTTCTGTGAAAAAGTGGAGGGCTGTCACGAGTTCTCTAGGTTCAGGCGTATTCTCGCAAAAAGAGCAGTGTCCCGGGGTCATCTCAAGGATGAAAATGGGAGGTGGGCCCTGAGCAGTGAAGACACACTTCAGATCCTCCTTGATGCACACTTCCCGAACAACACGCCCTCTGTGAGGGTATCTCTCAGAGTCTTGCTTGATGACTGCACGGCTTTTGTCGACCTTCTGGATGAGCGACACTTGACATGAGCGATCAATTCGTTCAAACCGTTCAAGTCCCCGAAACCGGACGGCATGAGGAAGCCATTAAGGTTAATGACTTCGCTGTTGGGACCTTCCTTGATATTGAGGGAGCTTCTAGCAACGTCCTGCCGGAGGCAGTCGTAACTGCTCTTGACGGTCTTAGGGTTATATCGAACCTCAAATACCTCATTCTTATTCTTCTGTGCGACAGAGTGATCGAAACGAAATGGGACAACGGGCGCGCGCGTCGAAATGTGAGTAGGGGAACCCCACAGGGTGGACTTCCTTCTCCTCTTCTATGGATCATTTAAGTTAACGACCTGCTCGAAAAACTCGAGGATCGTGGCTGCCGGGTGATTGCCTATGCAGACGATGTAGCACTTATGGTCAAAGGAAAGTTCCTTTGCACCGTGTACGAGTTGACATAAGGGTATCTCAGCCTTGTAACAAAATGAGCGGTCGGAAGTGGTTTCGCCATCAATCCAAATAAAACCGTATGCGTTCCTAAAGGTCTGAACACTCGGATATCATGACACACTTTGATAGCATACCGGATCATCTGGATCATGGAGTCGCCGAATCGAACTCTGGCGGCTCCCCCTTGGAGGAGAGGGGTAGAAGCTTCCTTACGGACGGCTTTTAACAGGCCATTGCAAGTATATGGCGTACATGGTAGAAGATTGGGAATCTTACTAGACGCCGTCTGCAGAAGTTGTTTGAAAGAAGATGCGGTAAAAACAAGTCAGCACTTCCTTCTTGACTGTCCCGCGTTTGGGTGGTCAAGTCTTAGACTCTTAGGGGCGCATACCTTCAGATATCCTAACGAACTGGCGGGTGTTGAAATTAAGCGCCTTTGCAAATTTGTATTGGCTACTACGTTTTGCCAATCTATAAGTCCGAACACAGGAGTTGTTATTTTCAATGACTTCACAAAGGACTATATTTATCAGTTCACGTGAAAAGAGTCAAAGTGGCGTTCCTCTCAAAACCAAGTAGAAAAACAAATGACACCGCAAAAGAATTTAGACCAATAGGCCTCACCTCCTTCATACTAAATGTTTTAAAAGGGCTAATGGATAATACGCTTAAAAGCAATCCAAGGATCCTATCGATTATATTAGAAAAGTCACAACATCCTAAACACTACACAACGGCTATTTTTTTAATAAGAAAGGAGCTTTCATCCACATAGAAATAAGCACGATTACTGATTCTCTGTCAGATGGTGGTATTGACGACATGTTTTGCGGATGAATAATTTCGATACTTATAAACAGAATGATTATACTTGTAACATCAAATGGCTCCCGCTGAGCAAGCTACGTAAGCAGGGGCAGTAACATATGCATACCAAATAGAGTTAATGGTATAAGTAGGGTTACCATATAGGTAACAGTCAAAATCAGTCCCGCTGCATTTGTAACTCCCACCCTGCTGCTGGTTTACGTTGTTCGCTGTGTCAGCTATTAGGCGTAAAAAAGATGCTCACTTTTTTCACGCACTCGTTCAAAAAAAAAAAATAATAATTAAAAAAAATCGCCTGTTCAAGCTTTATATTATATTATATTATTATCTTTTCCTGATAATGGTATGTCTGTGTGTCAAAAATGGATTGAATCAGGTCAATACTTACCTTAGCTGCTATATATTCATTACTAAGATTTTCGAACTTCCGGGTGATTTTATACCGCATATATCGGCCAATAGGTGAGTTATCTCAGTAAAAACGAGAAAGTGTGTTTTTTACTCACAACAGTGTATATTTGTGCCTAAAATAGATAAAATTGGACTAAAACTTGGCCTAGCCCTCATATACATAACTATTACTCCCTTACTCCCTCCTGTATTTTAGGTACCTCAATGAAACCCAGGAAGTATTTTATTGGTATGCGGTATGTTAATAGTATGTGAAATCTGCAAAAACACCAAAAAACAAAAAATAAATAAAATCGGTTTGATACCCCACTCTCATATATCATATGTACTACATATAATGATTTTCCGTTTTCTAACAAACCTTATACGAGTACCGAATATGTCGGTCGCTGTATGATTTATATATACATACTAGGGGCTACGGGTTGCTGTGGTATACATCTTATACTATTTAATACAGAGAAAATTTTATTTACGAATAAAGGCGAAATATTTTTGTCGGTATAAGAATCCAAGAGATGGTACAATTATACTCTAGTTTTGAATATGTTTATACAAATAAATTTCATAATAACGAAATTAAGGCTAGTTTCTCAATGTCTGGTTACCAGCGTTTCTGACCAATTAATAGTGTTGTCCGCTTAATAGATTGTACTTAATACACATCAACAATGTCCATGGTTAATGGAGATGTCCGCTTAATAATAATATTAGTAGAGTAATAATTGAGCTTTTACTGTATTCTTTATTTATGAATTGTCTTAACTCTCCTATCTTTTAAGTTGGTTTGAACTGGACACAGTGTGCTAAATTTTACTAAAATCGGTTCAGTAGTTTAGGAGTCCATCGCGGACAAACAACGTGACACGTACTTTTTATATATAAAGATAAAGTTAATTGGGCTTTGATTGTTGCATGTTGCAAGAGTATAAAATGTTCTATTGCTTCGAACTTCGCATTTCCTTACTTGTTTTATTTAATTTTCAAATTTTTTGCGAAGAGCAATGCCATTTGAAAACAAACTGTGGTTGACCAGGTGGTAAACTCGATTCCATTTACCATCCCTACTGGCAGCCATCGCGTGCACATATAATTACCTCCGTACAATAACCACCACAAAAAAAATGATTTCTTTTCCATGTAATTTATATATTAATATTAATATTAAGAGCTCATCTTTTGAGTGACTTTTTTTTACACATTTCGAAAGTTTTGAGCCTGTTTTTCAGTTGAAAAAAAGCTTGCCTCAAAATGGCACACCCTAATGTACATATGCATATGTAATTATTATATATTTGCGTATACGCAGAAAGGGAGGCAATTTTGTGAATATTCACATACAAATTCGTCATTTGAAAAAAATAACGACCATAGATGTTTGAGTTTACAGTGTAAACTTTAGACATTAGACTAGTGATCGGCAGGCCATAGCCCGAGTGTATTTTGAGTATACGAGTGTTTCTCACAAACGTGCGACAGATATTGCACCGTAGAAACGATGACAGTGCCTGTTGCTTTCTGATTATGCCATTGAAGACATGGCACGAAACTCTTTGATTCGAGAGATAGCTGTTAGAACTCACAATTTTCACAACATTTGCCAATGTTGCCACTGTCGAAAAAATAGGATCGGATTTAAAAATATCTTTGAATTTTTACCAATATTCTTATTCTCAGTTTTCCATTAGACCTATGTATATCACAAATATACTACATATATGAAATACATACATACATACATATGTACATATTAAAAATAAATTATAGTACCAAGATATAATACAATATAAATATAATAGAAAGAAAACACTTCATTAAAAATATCTAATTTGTATAAACATACATACATAGATACAATTTCAATTCGTACGCTTAACAAAATACAAACATTTATACCAGGTGCACCGGTGAGGGCACGATTCCGATTACTTTGGCGGTCGGGTACTAAAGACGAACTTCGGTATAAATGGGGTATGTACGGAAAGGGGAGCAGGAATACGCAAAAAAATATGTTGCTTGCACTTATATTATTTAAAATATTCCTGATTAAAACTTCAAAAATGTGTATTAATAACACATGGTATTTCTCAATGTTTAAATTAAATTTCACATTTTTCACTTTGTATATTGAAATATGCGCTTTAAGCATTGAAATAAGTTCATATTTCACTTTTATTTTGTCATTTCTTTTAGCTAAATTTATTAATTTAAAAATCACTTAGCACACTCATGCCGGAAAAAGTTAGAGTGTTTACAATTATGAGAAAACCCGACATTGCCACTTTGTAACAGGAGCAACATTCAAAATAAGGTTTCAATATGGTTGTGAGAAATGAAGATCACCCAAAAAGTTTAAAGACGCCGAACTGCAAGCAATATTGGATGAAGCTGACACTTTGAGTCAAAAGCAAATGGCAGCCACCTTAATTGTTGCACCAGGAACAATCTCAATACTTTGAATAATATTTTTGAACTTTCCCTCACTCTAACAAGTTTAATGTACATATAGTATATCCAAAGCCACTTGAGCTACATACATTAACCAAATTTGCTAAGTACAAATCTAATAAGAACTTTTACCCACAGTGTGAAAGTGAATGAAATCGGAGGATAACCCCGCTCACTCCCTATGTAACGGTTACTGTTAAAAACTACTAAAAGCGCGATAAATCAATAACCAAATACGTCAGACACATTAAATTTTGCCATTGATATGGTACGAGAGAGCTTTATGAGAGCCGGTGTGAAAATTGGGCGTGGGAAATTCCATATTTCGGGATCCGACTAACCGATTTCGCCAAAATTTAGTACGTAGTATTCTTATTACATTTTTAAGGCACATTGTGAAAATGGACGAATCGGATAACAACCACACCTACTTCCCATATAGCACAATTTTAAATTCCACATCATTCGTTCAGCTTCCAGTACACAAATCAAGAAACAATCAATATCTTCTTCTTCTTAATTGGCGTAGACACCGCTTACGCGATTATAGCTGAGTTAACAACAGCGCGCCAGTCGTTTCTTCTTTTCGCTACGTGGCGCCAATTGGATATTCCAAGCGTAGCCAGGTCCTTCTCCATTTGGTCCTTCCAACGAAGTGGAGGTCTTCCTCTTCCTCTGCTTCCCCCGGCGGGTACTGCGTCGAAAACTTTCAGGGCTGGAGTGTTTTCGTCCATCCGGACAACATGACCTAGCCAGCGTAGCCGCTGTCTTTTAATTCGCTGAACTATGTCAATGTCGTCGTATATCTCGTACAGCTCATCGTTCCATCGAATGCGATATTCGCCGTGGCCAACGCGCAAAGGACCATAAATCTTTCGCAGAACTTTTCTCTCGAAAACTCGCAACGTCGACTCATCAGTTGATGTCATCGTCCAAGCCTCTGCACCATACAGCAGGACGGGAATTATGAGCGACTTATAGAGTTTGGCTTTCGTTCGTCGAGAGAGGACTTTACTTTTCAATTGCCTACTCAGTCCGAAGTAGCACTTGTTGGCAAGAGCAATCCTGCGTTGGATTTCCAGGCTGACATTGTTGGTGGTGTTAATACTGGTTCCTAAATAGACGAAATTATCTACAACTTCAAAGTTATGACTGTTAACAGTGACTTGAGAGTCAAGTCGCGAGTGCGACGACTGTTTGTTTGATGACAGGAGATATTTCGTTTTGCCCTCGTTCACTGCCAGACCCATTTTCTGTGCTTCTTTGTCCAGCCTGCAGAAAGCAGAACTAACGGCGCGGGTGTTAAGGCCGATGATGAGGCAGCCAGCAGCTGTACGCTCTTATAGAAGATGGTACCTTCTCTATTTAGTTCTGCAGCTCGAACTATTTTCTCCAGAAGCAGGTTGAAAAAGTCGCACGATAGGGAGTCGCCTTGTCTGAAACCTCGTTTTGTATCGAACGGCTCGGAGAGGTCCTTCCCGATCCTGACGGAGCTTTTTGTGTTGCTCAACGTCAGTTTACACAGCCGTATTAGTTTTTGCGGGGATACCAAATTCAGACATCGCGGGATAAAGGCAGCTCCTTTTCGTGCTGTCGAAAGCAGCTTTGAAATCGACGAAGAGGTGGCGTGTGTCGATTCTCCTTTCACAGGTCTTTTCCAAGATTTGGCGCATGGTGAATATCTGGCCGGTTGTTGATTTGCCAGGTCTAAAGCCACACTGATAAGGTCCAATCAGCTTGTTGACGGTGGGCTTTAATCTTTCAC
Source organism: Bactrocera tryoni (assembly GCF_016617805.1). Taxonomy (NCBI): domain Eukaryota; kingdom Metazoa; phylum Arthropoda; class Insecta; order Diptera; family Tephritidae; genus Bactrocera; species Bactrocera tryoni. The sequence continues at coordinate 23,000,358 of NW_024395824.1, read as the reverse complement.
ACAATACGCTGGACAGAACCTTATATGCGATGTTGAGGAGGCTTATTCCTCGGTAGTTGGGCACAGATTGTGGGGTCTCCTTTTTTATGGATTGGGCAGAGCACACTTAAATTCCAATCGTTGGGCATGCTTTCGTCCGACCATATTTTACAAAGAAGCTGATGCATGCTCCTTATCAGTTCTTCGCCGCCGTGTTTGAATAACTCGGAAGGTAATCCATCGGCTCCCGCCGCTTTGTTGTTCTTCAGGCGTGTAATTGCTGAACGTCTGCTCCATCGTCATCGATTGGGGAATCGGGTTCGCCTTCTCCTGGCGTTGTGCGTTCACTGCCATTCAGCAGGCTGAAGAAGTGTTCCCTCTATAATTTAAGTATGTTCTGGGCATCGGTGACTAGATCACCTTTGGGGGTTCTACAAGAGTATGCTCCGGTTTTGAAACCTTCTGTAAGCCGCCGCATTTGTTCTTAGAATTTCAAGCATTACCCCTGTCGGCCAGCTTATCAAGCTTTTCGTACTCATGCATTTCGGCCTCTTTCTTTTTCTGTCTGCAGATGCGTCTCGCTTCCCTCTTCAACTCTCGGTATCTATCCCATCCCGCACGTGTTGTGGTCGATCGTAACGTTGCGAGGTAGGCAGTCTGTTTTCTCTCCGCTGCGACACAACACTCCTCGTCGTACCAGTTGTTATTTTGCACTTTCCGAAAACCAATGGTTTCGGTTGCAGCTGTACGTAAGGGGTTTGAAATGCCGTCCCACAGTTCTCTTATACCGAGTTGTTGAAGAGTGCTCTCAGAGAGCAGGAGTGCAAGCCGAGTAGAAAATCGTTCGGCAGTCTGTTGTGATTGCAGCTTCTCGACGTCGAATCTTCCTTGCGTTTGTTGGCGTGCGTTTTTTGCTGCACAGAGGCGGGTGCGAATCTTAGCTGCAACAAGATAGTGGTCCGAGTCGATGTTAAGACCCCGGAGCGTACGCACGTCTAGAACACTGGAAAAGTGTCTTCCGTCTATCACAACATGATTGATCTGGTTGGTGGCTTTTCGATCCGGAGACAGCCAGGTAGCTTGATGTATCTTCTTGTGCTGGAATCTAGTACCACAGATAACCATATTTCGGGCCCCGGCGAAGTCAATCAGCCTCAACCCATTTGGGGATGTTTCGTCGTGGAGGCTGGCGTTAAAGTCGCCAAGCACGATTTTGACATCGGGGCAGCTCTCATAAGCGCGCTAAAAGCGCTCATAGAAGGCATCTTTGGTCACATCGTCTCTTCCGTCGGGGCGTGGGCGCAAATCAGCGATATGTTGAAGAACCTCGCTTTGATGCGGATTGTGGCTAGACGTTCATTCACCGGAGTGAATGATAGTACTCGGCGACGGAGTCTCTCTCCCACCACGAATCCAACACCAAACTTGCGCTCCTTTATATGGCCACTGTAGTAAATGTCACAAGGACCTATTCGTCTCTGTCCTTGTCCCGTCCATCGCATTTCTTGGACGGCGGTGATGTCAGCCTTTATTTTCGCGAGGACATCAACCAGCTGGGCAGTGTCACCTTCCCAATTAAGGGTCCGGACATTCCAGGTGCATGCCCTCAAATCGTAGTCCTTATTCCGTTTGCCATGGTCGTCATCAGAGGGGGGGTCTCTCATCTGAGGCTTGTTGTTCCTTTTCATTGGGGGTGTTTTTTTACGTGGTGGGTCCCAAACCCAGCGCACAACCCTATGCAGGGAATGTTTCGCCTTATCACTTTAGCTCGCCTTCGAACGAATGTTCTTAGGCTATCCAGAGGATACTTGGTCAAAGACCGGAAGTTGTGAGCTGCTTGAGTCATGTGTAAAAGAATCATTTCTGGCCACTCCCAAGTGAATGGCGATCAGAGAACTTTCCTCACTTGCATGAACTTCTACACATGACTCCATCTATCAATATAACAGGATAAAATTTTGCACGGATAATGCCTTTAGTGTGTGTCACTTTATTACCTAAAATTGTTCAAATCCAATAGAACCTGTTCAAGACCCTAGGAACCGAATATTTAGACTCCGGTACCTATATCGAAAATGTCGGCCAATGTGTGATATATATTATATAACTAAAATTAATACTTCCCTTAGTCCCCATATACCTAATATAAATATTTTCGAACTTTGGTTCGACTTTGTACCGCATATATCGGTCAATATGTGAGTTATCCCAATGAAAATAAGAGGGGGTATTTTACTCATAACAGTGTATCTATGTATGTGCCAAAAATTGTTATTACCCTTAAGTGAAAAAAATTTTCGTTTCCTAATACATAAAGCCAGGGTAGCGTTGCTGTTGCTACTATCCCAACACTTGCAGGTATATGGGCTGACGTCCTTCATTTTAATGTGACAAGTGAAATCAAATTTCGTCACAAAAATTGCTTCTATTGCTTTTCAATAATTTGCAAATCCCTGTGGGGGCTTAATCAAATTGAACCCTTGCCTTGCGTAAAGTGGTATTCTAATAAATTTCGTCTCCTAAGTAGGGTAAGGGTTGGCAGCAAATGTAAGTGCCTAAAAGTAGTCGCTAAAACAAGCAAATACATTTTCTTTAAAAAATCGACCTCAGCAGATGGTGCTCTTACATAATTATTTTTCAACCCCAACCTGTTGAACCTGTGGAAGTCCTTGAAACTCTTGCCACGATAACTCCTGCGTTACAGTTTCCGTTGGTTACTAAATTAGCGTAACGCAATCCCCACGATTTCCGAAACAAATTGCAGAGCACCGCCTCTTCTAATTTGCTGAAATTAATTTTAAATTTTTTAAATTTTCGGGCGTTGCCAAAAAAAAATTGATATGTAAAATAGCTTCAAAACTACTACTGTTAAAAATACCAAACATTTAATAAATAAATAAAGCATATTCCCCCGTATTACAAAAACTAGACGACGGACAAGTTAAAATATCGAATCTATGAATTCAGAAAGCGACTCTGTAGCTTTTTCTGCAAGTTTGACAACCTTTAATAATATGAATTATAATAAATAGGAAAATTGAAGGATATTACATAAAGCAAAGAGAGATATTTTTTGGCGAAAATGTTTATAGCGTGACATTTTTGTAGGCACATAAAAGAAGCAAAAAAAAGTGAGGTGTTGGAAATTCCCATATTGCCTCATCTTGATATGTTTTATAATTCTGTAATAGAAATATCATCTTGCGACCAGCAAACGATTAGATTAGAAATCCGTTAAAACCAAAACTCAGTGTAAATTTACAGCTAAACAGTCCGTTAAAGGAAAACCATGTAAATGGGGTATGAAAGTTTTTTCCTTTTTTCATTTAAAACGTAAAAAAGGTAGATCACACTGGTAAACACTGTTTTTGTCACATGAACTTTGTCATGATTTTTATTTACGTTGGTGTACCCTCATTAAAAATATATAACAGTGTTGTTTTTATCACAACCAGTTTTCTTGTGACAGCTACATATTTCATTCTGACCTCATATACGTTTCTTTATTTACATAACTGCATTTAGTCGACTATTTAACTATTGTGTTTGCTAAATTACATTTTATTTACATTAGTTAGATCGTAAATATGCCACGAAAGTGTTTGAACAATCCGGACAATTTTTGTTATGTGTGTGGAGAATTAACTTTTACATCTCAGCGTCGAAATTTCACATTACTAATTGAACAGTGCTATTTAGACTATTTTGGTTTTCCTGTGAGGAATCTAGACAAATACTGAGTTCCACATAAATGTTGTGTAGCGTGTGTAGGTTGGGCTAAACAAGAACCTAGACATTTCTCATTTGCTATAATAATGATTTGGACGGAACCAAAGGGTCATGTAAGTGATTTTATTTTTGTTTGACTCAAACAAAAGGTTTTACTACCAAATCCAAATACACTATCCAGTATCCAAACTTGTGTTTGGCCAAGAGACCCATCCTACATAGTGCCGAACTGCCTGTACCGATGCCTTCAAATCAATCAAAAAGTGAGAATTCTAGTCCGAAAGATGGAGATGGATTTTTATATCTAAAAGAGAAATTCCCTAAACTCAGCGAGGCGAAAATCAAAGAGGTAATATTTGTAGGCCCACAAATACGGCAATCGATGAAGGATAAGACTTTGAAGAAAAACTGAATGATCAGGAAAAACTCGCCTGGAAATGTTTTGTGAATGTTGTTCAAAATTTTCTAGGTAACCATAAAGCGGAAAATTACAAAGATTTAATAAATGAACTGGTGATATCATTTACAGCTTTGAGGTGTAATATGTCCTTGAAAATACATATGTATGCTGGACTCTCATCTGGATTTATTTGCGGCAAATTTGGGTGCTGTGAGTGACGAACAAGGTGAGAGGTTCCATTAAGACAGTTCCTTAATGGAGAAGGGTTATCAAGGGAAATGGAGTCCAGGAATGCTAGAAGACTATTGTTGCAGACTTAAAAGGGACCTACCGGAAGCCAAATATTCAAGAAAACCATAAGTATTTATTAGATATTAGGAAATAATTCTGTAAGTGTGGCTGAATTTTGTACTTTTTACGAAAATATATGTTTTGATGTCACAAGAAAACATGATGTGTACATATTTTTTTTATTGATATATTATTATTTATATAGTATATTCAAAATTTGATATACATTTTCATGTGACAAAAAAAATTACAAATTTGTTGACCAGTGTCATCAAAGGCTCACTAAGGCCATCCTCATCTGCGAAAGGTGATAATAACGAAGACTTCCACAATAGTAAATCCATGCAATTGGCGACAATTCCCAAACAACGAAAATAATAGCCCTGACTGACGACAGCGCTAATATGCATTAGCGGGCTTAATTTACATTTACTTGCGCATTTGACCCATGTTAATGCAAGTTTGAAATGCAAAAGAATTCCGTGCATTTGTTGAATTTACCAAACTTGAGTAGGCAACACTGCTCAAAAATGGCCGATTTTTGCTATTTTTCTGCCGCCTCCTTTGCGTTTGCAGCATCAGAGGTAAGCAGTTTTACATTGCTAATTAAATTATGTGCAAGTACATTAACAAAAACAAATTTTAATATATGTATGTATTTAAATGGCAGAAAATAAACAACGCACAGTTTGCTATCCATTTTTCCATTATTCTTAACTTTTTCGCACACTTTTTCCGCATTAAAATCAATTATTACTTTTAATTTCACTCTATTATCTTTTAACGTAGTTAATAATAAACGAATTTTTTCGTAAAATTTATATTGATTTTCCAAAAATACCAAAATTTCTATTAATAATTTCTCTTATTCATTTTTATTTCACTTTTTTTTAATAAATAAACAAATTTCACTATCAGCTGTCTAAATGCACAAGTCTACCGTCTGTCACCATAAAATTGCAATGCGCATTAGCGTTGCTTAATAAAAGTTCCGTCATTATTTGCAAAAAGTGCAACGTATACCCATGAATATGTTTTACTTATAACGATTTATAAAGATTTTCGAACTTCAGGTGACTTTATGCTGGATATATCGGGCAATATTTGAGTTATCTCAATGAAAATTACAGAATATGTTTACAGAACATGCCAAAGCATAAGAGAGTGGTGTTATCGCTTAAAGCCAAAATAAATATCATTGATTCACAAAAAAAGGAGAAACCGGCAATAAGTTAGCTGAAAAGTATGGTGTAGGTACATCCACGATAAGTGATATTAAGAAGAATACCGATTTCATTTTGTTGTACACCTTTAAATTAGATAGTGAAGACGGGAGTACAAATCGGAAAATGATGAAGAGACCGAAACATGAACTTTTAGAAGGAGCTCTGTATTGTTGGTTTTTACAAAAACGATCAACTGGGCAACCGATATCTGGACCTTTGCTCTGTGAAAAAGCGTTACAGTCAAATAAAAAATTAGGCGGCGATGAGTCATTTGTGGCAAGTAACGGATGATTGTACAGATTTAAACCACGTCATGAAATTCGTGAATTGGAAATACAAGGTGAAAAAATGTCAGCTAATGTAGATGCAGCTAACTCTTTTAAAGATAATTTTAAGAAGAATTTGAATGAAAATAACTATGATTTGAATTTTGTTAATAATGCTGATGAAACTGGATTAAACTGGAAGTCGTTACCTTCAAAATCTTTAGCTTCTAGGCGAGAGAATTCAGCTCCAGGATATAAAACAAGCAAAGAGCGAGTAACAATATTAGTTTGCGCTAATGCTGCCGGGACCCACAAATACCTTTGCTCCTCATAGGAAAATCAAAGAAACCCAGATGTTTTAAAAATATCAGGGTACCCTTAATCTATAAAAATCAAAAATGAGCATGGATGAACTCTGAAATATTTATTGACTGATATGACAACACTTTTATCCCTGAAGTAAAAAGAAGACAAAACGAAATTGGCAAACAAGGAAATGTGCTACTTTTACTGGATAATGCGCCAACCCATCCTTGAGCTGAATTGTTAGATAGGGAAAATGGAAAGTTTAAAGTAAAATTTTTGCCTCCTAATGTGACATCCTTGCTACAACCAATGGATCAAAGTGTTATTGAAACATTGAAACGACTTTATAGAAAACAACTTCTACGTAGGTTGTTATCTGTTGAAGAAGATAATGTAGAAGTCGTTTTATCATTTTTTAAGGACATGAATTTAAAAGAGTGTTGTTACATGGTTGTAGATGCGTGGGATTTGATTGAAAGGAAGACTTTAAGCAAGGCTTAGAATAGAGTACTTAAGGGTGAGAATGATAATTCAATAACCAATACGGATGATTCTATTTTGCAGGATATGAATGAGGTAATGTCAAAGCTACAAATATGTCAGGATTGTGATGATGATGATATGACAGAGTGGGTAACTTGTGACAGTAATGATTAAGGCTTTCAGATTATGTCTGATGACGAAATCGTAGAAAACATTTTGCAGATAAATGAACAGCAGGAAATGCAAGAAGATGAAACAGAAGAAAACATAGACGTGGAAAATGATACATAACCTTCTCATGATGTAGCATTTCATGCCCTGGAAACAGCTCTCAAGTGGTTTGAAAAACAAACAGAGAGTGATACTGTGAGTTTACTACAACTGAAACGAGTTCGTGATAGAGCAGCAATGAAGAGAAAAAGTTCCTTACGTCAAATTACATTTACCAAATATTTTGAACCAAATTAAACTTATTACCTACCTACTTATTTCATGATTACCAAATGTAAATTACCAAATACATATTGTAAACAAATTATTCGTACATACGTACCTAAATATTTTATTTCATGATTAATGCTTCAGTTTAGTATTATGTACGTAATGTAATCTAAGAAAATATGTACATACATACATAAGTAATTGTTCTTTTCTTAATAAACATTGATTTTCGTTGATATCTATTTGTTTTTCTTCATACATTCGTTTATCCGGATTTTCGATTATCCGAATGCCTATCGACAACAATTAGTCCGGTTAATCGAGTTTCTACTGTATATCTTTTTACCTAGATACAATTGGAAGAAAACTTGACCTAGCCCCCATATAACTAATATAAGGATTTCGAACATCAGCTTCAAGACTGTGTGAGTAAATTTTCGTACACAATTGCTCTCATAGTTAATATTTTCAAGGGAAAACTAATGACGTGATTTCCCTAATCCATCAGAATTTATTAATTACCAAGGCCAATTTATGGCGGCAATTTCCTAATCCATCGGGAAGTGGTAAATACCCGAAATTTTACGCTGAAACCATTCAACTGATCATCCAGAAACTTTGTGCACATACATACATGTATGCGAGTACATATGTATGATTTTTATTATTAGAAAGGACATAAGATATATATTGGGGACGGAAAAATACATATATGTTTTATGAATTGTGGGAAAAAATTGTTTTGGCAGTTATGATTGTTGTCAATTGTAAAAATTGAAACTTTCTATATGGTATTTTAACTATTTATTTTTAAAATTATAATTATTTATAATAATATTTTTTGTTTTGAATTTCAAACGCATGCTTTTGTTTAGAAATGTATATTTCTTATTTATGATTTTTTTATTACATATTGTTTTACTTGTAACATAATTGAGATTTAAACTATCCTGTCTCTCAAGCTAGATATAACAGGTTTGGGAATATATAAATTAAATTTTCATTATTTTTTTATTTGAATTATGGTCTTCTCGGTGTGAAAACTCCTAACAGACTTTGACTTCGAATTCGACTCGGACTAATTTTTAACGACTGATTCTTTTGTTGAACTCTGCCATGGAGATCGAGGTATTCCGTCACCTGAGCTAGTGGGAATGACACTCTGCAGAAATGGCTGGCTGGTTAAGACCGATACTGCTCCATCCCTTAGTAGGAATCAAAATTCGCTCCTCGCCCGTCATCATTAAATTGATGTAGTAGGTGTTGAAAATACTCCCTCGTTTTGCTAGTCCCCTCTGAACCTTCCACTATAGGGGCGCGCGTCATCTCTCGCCTTGGCCTCTTAACATAAATAACCTTAGAACCATTAAATGCCACTACCTTCCGGGAAAAAAGGAAAAAACCGAAAAGGATAAGTTTTGCAATCTGATGGTGTCCCGGGCGGGTCAATGTCTGGGGCGACGGAATCGTCCCCTTCGAAAGGCAGGGAAACAGCTTTCCCTTAGAAAGAGCGGTTGCCGCCTAAAGACGATAAGTTGGTCAGAGGTAGCCAGGGTTGAAGAGAGGTCTGGAAAGGAACAAGACTAGAGACCTTGGCCTTGGATCTCTGCGCGCTCTGAGGAGATAGAAAAAATGGTGCAGAACTGCAATTCGTCTCTTCTAACTTGTAACTAAAGGGTTATAAGGCTTGAGAAAACACCGAATTTGTGCTCATTTATATGGTAACTGTGGTAAATGCACAAGGGCCTACTCGTCTCGGTTCTTTTCCCGTCCATCGCACTTTTTGAACGGCGGTGATGTTTGCCTATACTTTTACGAGGACATCAACCAGCTGGGCAACGGCACCTTCCCAATTAAGTAATTCCAGATGAATGCCCTCAAATCATAATCCTTGCATCGTTTGCTGTGGTCGTCATCAAAACGTGGGTCTCCCATCCGAGGCAGTTGGCATCTTTTCATTTTTTTAAGTGGCTGGTGCCAAACCCAGCGCACAACCTTGGGGAGGGATACTTTGCCATTTCACTTTAGCTCGCCATCAATCGGATGCTTTCGGCTACCTAGAGGATACTTGGTCTAAGACCGGAAGCCATATGTATGTAAAAGAATCACTCACCTAAAATTGCATGATCTTCCATACATGGCTCCATCCTATTTACTAGAAAATACAAACTCCCTAATGTTACTGTTCCTTCGTTGGGAGGCTCTATTCTACAATCAATGGCCTCGGTATTCTGATCCCATGAAACCGTAGTTAACGTTTTAACGGATGGTTGGTGTGTGAGGGCGCTTGGAAAAACGACATTAGTTAAGCACCTGGAACGTGTTCAAAGAGCAGTTCTCATCAGAATTTGGACAACAATAACAATCGCATCCATCACCATCAGCACCTGTAATCATAGTTGGTACGTGTTTGGCTGCGAACTCTGCTTTTAGACTTAGGGAAGCTGGGTATATGAGGCCATCAATTCTAGTTTCAAACAACCAGACCACTGTAGCGTCTTTCAAACGAAGGCCATCAAGTTTGCGTTGGATTTACTGTTCCGAAGTGCAGCCTCTTTTAGAGAGGTGTGCATTAACTCTGATAGCTGAGTGTCTATACGGGAATTTGAATTTGGGATTTCAATATAAAATAAAACTTAGTTCAAATCAGTTTCAGATATTTTTTTAACCCATTATTTGCAACTCTGAACTGGACACAGTATGCTAATTTTTACTAAAATCGGAACCGGAGAAACTGTGACACATAATTTTTAAGAAGCTAGGTACGTACCTAACGACATTGTCTGCTCATCTCGTGATTGATTATTTCTTCCAGTTGAAAAGTAACGAGCTGAGTGAATGCAGTTATGTCCACCTGTCTCTCCATCTGCTCATTTTCATCTCAGAAGTTGCTCAATTGTTGTTCAATATAGGCGGAACGATTAAAAAATATTATTGTGTGGAAAACTTTTTGTAAACATAGTATGCTATTGTGAAACATTGTTTAAATAAAATGTTTGTTGAGTGATTAATGAGTGTTTAAAAACCCCTTTTCAAAAATATACTCAAAAACAATTAGCAGTTCCAAAGAGGCATCATAATCCTCAGCATCAAAAGTTTAATGTAAGTGATCTTTTTAGTATTGCAAATACAATAGGGGGCCTCGTCTTCGCCATATCTCAGGGGTCAAATAATAGAAGAGAAAATACTCTTGTAAAACGTAGTTGTTTTCAGTGAGACCCTTGTATATATTGCCATTGGTTAAGCATCCATAACTTCTATCCCTTACATTAAAATACGTGTATAATAACTGATCTAATCAACCTGATTCAATATACTATTAACTACAGGGTCCGGCACTCGAAGTATAACCAAATTCAGACCGTTCGCGCAGCTGTCGCATTGGAATCAGCTGTTTATAAATTTGCTGAATGACAGTTCGGAGTATTGTTCACAAGTATATAAAAGCGTTTTGCCAAAAGTGAACGCAAAAAAAAAGTGATCAGAGATGGAATTCAACCATACTAGTGTGATTGCTTTATATTTAGCTGGAAAATCATAGCCAGCAATTGTTCGTGAGCTCACCTTAATGTGAATAAAGTTTTTGTTTATCGCACCATCACTCGTTACAATCATACTGGTCGCATCGCAAAACGTCATGGAGGTGGTCATCAAAAAACTGTAACGTCACGTGAGATGGTTCGGAAAGTGAAGAAACGACTTGAGCGAAATCCACGACGAAGTGCCAATGAAATGGCTAGAGAACTGAAAATATCCGACCGCAGCATCCGACGCATATTGAAAAATTAGCTCAAGGTCAAGCCTTACAAGTTCCAAAAGGCCCATGATCTCACACCGAAGCAGCAACAAGTAAGACTTGAGAAAGCGAAGCAGTTGCTCCGCTTGGCCGAAAGCGGTCAAATTCCGAACATTGTGTTTTCTGACGAAAAAATGTTTCCAATTGAGTAATTCGTAAATTCTCAAAACGATAGGTTTTACTTCACCGACCGTTCATACGAGAATCTAAGTCATCGGTTGGCCACTAGGAGGCAGCAACCGCCAAAAATAATGGTTTGGGCCACTGTCAGATGGGCGCTCTCCAATTGTTTTCATCGAGCCTGGCGTCAAAGTACATAAATGCGACATATTATCGGGAAAGTGTTCTGGAGGCTGCTTTGAAGCCGTGGGCAAACAATTATTTCGGTCGCAAACCATGGACGTTTCAACAAGACTCAGCACCGTCTCACAAAGCGCGAGTGAACCAAGAATGGCTGAAAAACAACGTTTTGAACTTCATTAAGACCACACAATGGCTCTCGAATTCAGCAGATGCGAATCCAATGGATTATTCTCTCTGGACCATTTTGGAGAGCAATGTCCGAAGTAAAAAATACACCAGTCTCGAGATGCTGAAGAAAGCCATTGTCCGTGAGTGGGCTAAAATACCGGCAAGTCACATTCGAGCAGCTTGCGATTCGTTTTTTGACCGTCTCAAGGCCATAGTTAAGGCAAAAGGTGGTCATATCGAGCAAAAATGAATTGGTCCTGAATTTATGATTATTTTCACACATTTTGTACTTTAAAATAAAAAATTATAATTTTCCAAACCGAATTTATGGCGATTTTAATTGGACTTCGAGTGCCGGACCCTGTAGAGACAAAAAGTATAATTTCATAAAAGCGCTTCTGTCAAATCGCAAATTTTCACTGTACCAATATTGACCCTTGCAAACGGCAGACATGATATATTATATTAGGGCAATTCACAATCTGGTGCAAATAGTCTTGCACATAACACACAGAAGGAACCATTGGAAATCCCATAAAGTACTATATATATATAGTAACGAGAGTAACAGCATAACGAGCTGAGTCGATTTAGCCATGTCTGTCAGTCTGTCTGTACATAAGCGAACTAGTCTCTCAGTTTTTGAGATATCGATCTGACGTTTTGAACACTCCTTTCTTCCGCTCCTTTGCGTACATATAGCTGTCATACAAACTGAACGTTCAAAATCCCGCCATAGTATGAAAAACTTGTTTATTAAACAAGATACCATTCACGAAATTTGGCGCATTATAATCCAAAGCACCGCTACAATCTCCGAAGAAGATCGGACTCTTATATTAAATAGCTGGCGTACAGTTGATTTCCAATTAAATTGTTCAGATTATAGCATATAGCTCCAAAGCAAACTGATCAAATCCAAGACAAAGACCTTTTTATACAATTCAAAGCTATCGAACTGCACCTGTGAAGGGTATTATAACTTTAAGTTTCAATGAGCACTGTAAATACATATGTTGAATTACGCCTACTTACTAGAAAAAATAATTAAGTTTCTTACCTCAAAACATTGTCACATTCATATGTTGACTCTGTAAAATCTTTGATGTTGTCAAAAATGGATTTTGGGCTTGGACTTTGGCCACACTTCGCACTCATTCAACACTCCTACTATATAGCCGCGTGAAGAAGCATTCGCGCATCGCTCAGATCTCCAATCAAAGCGGTATTATATGAAGCAGACCTTCCTGATTTTCATCACAGAACAAGATACAACACAATAATGTTCACCCTAAATACCGAAACCGTAGCTTAAGTACTAAGCAGAAACACCTGCAGTGGCTGTCGTTAAAATCCTCAGAATATAATACGTCCTTCAAACATCAGAAATCAACCACCAATGCTGAACAATATATTCGGCTATTCAATGAAACAGTGGATCTTTATACAGTAAACCAGAGTGGACAATTATCTATACCGATGGCTCAAAATCAGGTAGCCATACTTCGTATGTTGTGACAAATGATCAAGGTGTCACTATAGCTAGCCATGTTTTATCAACGTACTGATCTATACTCATAGCGGAAAAATCACAGAAAATAGCCTGTAACCAACACTGATAATATCACGGTTATTAACAAATTTCTTAAATCATGTATGTTCTCAAACATATATAAGTGATATAAGTTAAGATATCAATAATAAATCAATAGAATTCATATTTGTACTAAATTGGTGTAAGAATAAGAGCGGAAGGCCTTTGTAGCCTGCGCTTCCTCTTAGTGGACTAATTATTCCCAATTAGTCCTCATGTGAAGTAATTAAATAAATAAAAATAAAAAAATCAGGGGAAGTTAAAGTACGAGAATTTAAGAGAGTTTCAAAGTTTAAAGAAGACCTAATATAAATCTGGGTATAAAATTACAGAAAAGTTTTAAATATAATTATTAATTAATTAGTTAATAATAATTTTCATAATTATATTATTAGGTATAATCGTAGAATTTTGTATATTTCCCAAATCACAGAAAGAAGCAATGATAAAACCAATCAAGAAGAAAGTAAATAGAATGAGAAAGTGGTAGAATTTAGACATAAGTTATAGAGAAAAATTTTAAAGAGTGTTGGCAAATAGCAACTTTTGGCATATTTGGGCAGTAATAAATCTCTTTTCAAATTCTAATTATAGTTTCGTAATTCGTAGCATTTCATTGTATTTGCAGAGAAAAAAACAGAGAGGCCGAAATGTGTGAGTGTGAGTACGAAGAGAAAAGATGCGGCGATTAACAAAACTTCAAGACCGCAGCATACTCTTGTAGAACAACCAGGGGTGATCTAGTGACTGATGCCCAGAGCATACTAAAATTATGGAGGGAACCCTTTTCAAGACTGCTGAATGGCAGTGAAAGTATAACGCCAGGTGAAAGCGTTCCCGATTCCCCAATCGATGACGATGGAGCACACTTTTCACCTTTCCGTACGGGAAGAAGTTCGAATAGCAATTACCCGTCTGAAGAGCAACAAAGCGGCGGAGGTCGATGGATTGCCGCATGCATCAGCTTCTTTGTCGAATATGGTAAGACGATTGGAATTAAGGTGTACTCTGACTTATCCACACAAAGGAAGACCCCATAATCTGTGCCAACTTCCGTGGGATAAGCCTCCTCAACCTCGCGTATAAGGTTCTATCGAGCGTATTGTGTGAAAGATTAAAGCCAACCTTCAACAAGCTAATTGGACCTTTACAGTGTGGATTTAGACCTGGAAAATCAACCACTGACCAGATATTCACATTGCGCCAAATCTTGGAAAAGACAGCACGAAAAGGAGCTGCCTTTAAGCTGCATTGTCTGGATTTGGTACCCCCAAAAACTAACAACACCAAACGCTCTGACAGGATCGGAAAGGACCTCTTCGAGCCGTTCGATACCAAACGAGGTTTCAGACAAAGCGACTCTCTTTCGTGTGACTTCTTCAACCTTCTTCTGGAGAAAATAATTCGAGCTGCAGAAGTAAACAGAGAAGGTACCATCTTCTATAAGAGTATGCTGGCGTATGCTGATGATATTGATATTATTGACCGTAACAACCGCGCCGTTAGTTCTGCTTTCTCCAGAATAGTTATTCGACACAGCACCCGCCGGGGAAAGCAGAGGAAGAGGAAGACCTCCATTCCGTTCAAGGGACTACGTGGAGAAGGACCTACCTTCGCTTGGAATCTCTAATTGGCGCCATTTTGCCAAAAGAAGAAACGACTGGCGCGCTGTTGTTAACTCGGCTATAACCGCGTAAACGGTTTCTACGCCAATAAAGAAGAAGAATAATTCGTAGCATTGTAGAATAGAAGCCATGTTATGAAAGTTTTTTAGGACTTAAAGAGAACGTTCAATATAATTGATGGACAGGTTTAGAAAAAAATATGTTTACATATGGGATCCGAGCAATGAAAATATAGTGGTCCACGATAAATCTTGAAAATAAATGCCAAAAACTAGAGTGAATAGGAAAATATCTCATTGGGTAAATGTTGAGAAAATAGAACGACAGGGACTGCGACATATATTATTTATATAAATGGTAGTAATTAAAACATGTAAAATAAAGAGTCTCCCAACAAGAATGGCATGAGGTTACAACTAAATGAAACACTCAAATTTAGTTAAAATGCGTTCTGTTTTTTATGCAGATAATTTTATGCCAACCATGCAGAACGATTGCACAGAAAACCAGTCTTCAAATTTCTTCTGTACCGTGAGAGTTCACGTTTGACTCTAACCTTCTTTATTAAAATTTCTTTCCTCGATACATTTCTTATCTCTAATCTCTTAACTATCTACATATGTACAAAAAAATAAATGTGTGTATACATATGTGCTTATTCTAAGTGTACATATATATGTGTAAATAAGTATTATATTTTTATTGTATACTTCAGCACACTTCAGATACCAACGCATTGATATTTTACAACTGTTTAGAATCACTGTGTGACTTAATGCATCTAACGCATTTATACACATCCCTGCCAACCATGAGCGGGTAAAAAACCAGATAATCAGTGGGTAAGAAAGTGGGTAATCCATAGGGTAATCATGTGTACTTTGCCATAGGCCGAGCGACAATTTTACCCACTCACGTACGTATACATGTGATCATACATCTTTGTTGCTCTCATTCAACAGTGTCATATAAAAAAGTATATCTGTCCTGCTCTAATATCCCCAATCGACGGCTGATGCAGGGTTACATTTTCTCTTTTTAAATAGCTGATTGCATTTTAAACAGCTGATGCAGGGTTGCATTTTTTAATTCCTACTTTTAAAATTTAAAATAAAACTTTTTTAATTTTTAAAATTTTTATTTTATTTTTATTTTTTACATTTTTACATAAAATTTATTATAATTTATATATAAATAAAAACATATTTAGTTTAAAAAATAATTATATCTGAAAAAAGATTAATTAAAGAAAAGAATTATTACAACCTGAAAATAAAAGAGTGGGAAAATATTATAAAAGACAAATACCTGAAAATAAATAATAATTACATTGAATTTGTAATATTTAAAAGAAAAAGAAAGATTAATTGTATAAAATAATAATAATATCTGAAAAAAAAGATTAATATTATCTGAAAGAATAACTTATATTAAATACAAATAGAATTTACTCTGAAAGCAAAGATTAATTAAATAAAAATAGTGATAAAATCTGAAAAGAAAGAATAATTAAATAAAGAATGTAACATCTGAAAGAAAAGATAAATATTATTTGATCACTTAAAATATAAAACAAACATTTGTATTTATTTTTGCGTATTATATTGGACTGCGCAGTCCAATTTTAAAGTACACACACTTTTTTCACATACTTACTTAACAATTGATATTTGCCGCTTCTGATGATATAGCTGCTGCTGCTACTTCCAATTCAGTTCTGATTTCCAAAGCTATAAAAATAAATGAATTAATTATTTTCAAAATATTGTTAAAAAATCACATACAATTCATTTACTTACCTTCTTGTTGTACGAGCCTCCTTTACGATGGTACGATCACGAACGATATGCGTCTTTCAATCGTTTTTTTTATTACCCTTTTTGGGATTTTCTATTGTCACTATTGACAATTATGTTTTCTCCTTCGCACTCATTCAAATAAATCAAGAAATGAAACAAACTTTTTTTCGTCGCATTTAGGTAAACAAAAAATAACCCGAAAATGTGCGTTGGTGTTAGTGTAGGGTTGTGCGCTGGGTTTGAGACCCGCCACGTAAAAAGCCTACCCCAATGAAAAACGACAAACAGCCTCGGATGAGAAACCCCTCTTTTGATGACGACCATGGCAAACGAAATAAGGACAACGATATCAGGGCATGCACCTGGAATGTCCGGTCCCTTAATTGGGAAGGTGCCGCTGCCCAGCTGGTTGATGTCCTCTTGAAAATAAAGGCTAACATCACCGCCGTCCAAGAAATGCGATGGACGGGACAAGGACAGAGACGAGTAAGTCCTTGTGACATTTACTACAGTGGCCATATAAAGGAGCGCAAGTTTGGTGTGGGATTCGTCAAAGCGAGGTTCTTCAACATATCGCTGCTCTGCGCCCACTGCGCTCCGACGGATGAGAAGGACGATGTGACCAAAGATGCCTTTTATGAGTGCTTGGAACGCACTTATGAGAGATGCCCCCGCCACGATGTCAAAATCGTGCTTGGCGACTTTAACGCCAGGGTGGACAAAGAAGGTATCTTTGGCACTACGGTCGGTAAATTCAGCCTCCACGAGGAAACATCCCCAAATGGGTTGAGGCTGATCGACTTCGCCGGGGCCCGAAATATAGTTATCTGTAGTACTAGATTCCAGCACAAAAAAATTCATCAAGCTACCTGGCTGTCTCCGGATCGAAAAACTACCAACCAGATCAATCATGTTGTGATAGATGGAAGACACGTCTCCAGTGTATTAGATGTGCACACGCTCCGAGGTCCTAACATCGACTCGGACCACTATCTTGTTGCAGCCTAGATTCACACCCGCCTCTGTGCAGCAAAAAACGCACGCCAACAAACACAAGGAAGGTTCGACGTCGAAAAGCTGCAATCACAACAGACTGCCGAACGATTTTCTACTCGGTTGGCACTCCTGCTCTCTGAGAGCACTCATCAACAACTCGGTATAAGGGAACTGTGGGACGGCATTTCAAACTCCTTACGTACAGCTGCATCCGAAACCCTTGGTTTTCGGAAAGTGCAAAAGAACAACTGGTATGACGAGGAGTGCCGCGTCGCAGCGGAGAGAAAACAGGCTGCCTACCTCGCAACGTTACGATCGACCAATGTCAGCCTGGAAATCCAACGCAGGATTGCTCTTGCCAACAGGTGCTACTTCGGACTGAGTAGGCAATTGAAAAGTAAAGTCCTCTCTCGACGAACGAAAGCCAAACTCTATAAGTCGCTCATAATTCCCGTCCTGCTATATGGTGCAGAGGCTTGGACGATGTCAACAACTGATGAGTCGACGTTGCGAGTTTTCGAGAGAAAAGTTCTGCGAAAGATTTATGGTCCTTTGCGCTTTGGCCACGGCGAATATCGCATTCGATGGAACGATGAGCTGTACGAGATATACGACGACATTGACATAGTTCAGCGAATTAAAAGACAGCGGCTACGCTGGCTAGGTCATGTTGTCCGAATGGACGAAAACACTCCAGCTATGAAAGTATTCGACGCTGTACCCGCCGGGGGAAGCAGAGGAAGAGAAAGACCTCCACTCTGTTGGAAGGACCAAGTGGAGAAGGACCTGGCTACGCTTGGAATATCCAATTAGCGCCACGTAGCGAAAAGGAGAAACGACTGGCGCGCTGTTGTTAACTCGGCTATAATCGCGTAAGCGGTGTCTACGCCAATTAAGAAGAAGAAGTTAGTGTATAGAGAAAAAATGTGTAGTTGTATTGGAATATTTGTCACAAGCGGGTAGCCGTGGTTCGCAGGGATATGTACACACCTTAGATATTCTGTTATCAGTTGCTGCTTGTGTGCATTAGTATTTGGAGTATGTATGTTTGTATGTATATATTCGTTTTATGCATATACTAATTTATGAGATTTCTTAAATAGGCAATGATTTTCACATTTTTATGAGCAAGTTTCATATTACAATTTTGTTGCTTACCATTGCACTTGACATTTAGTGGACTGTATTTTCTTTTTATTTCAATTATTGTTTACATGTGTATATTTATGTATTAATAAGCTTGTGTCAAAATTTAATAATTTTCTATATATAATTCTATCTAAAGAAATAAAGTGTCATGTTCATATATTTATGAACATTCTGCCAGGGGCCAAAGTTGTGTTTCTACTTAACTTATATATTCTGTTTTTATATAATTATTATTTTTTAATTACGTCTAACTGGAAGTTCAAAAGGAACAGTCACAGTTCTTGTTTCACATTTTGATCTTATATATAAAATAGTAATAATTAACGCTATTATTAAAACTTAAGTTAGCGAAACCCCTTGCTTTGGCACCCGGGTACCCGGGTACCCACCAGAGTGTATTTTGTTGAATAACATTTTTTCTAAAAAAGATAGGCTAAAATCCTCTTGGATCCCCATGGTTTAACCGATTATCTAGCGAATTGTGCATAATATATACTTAGTTTAAATTTTTTTCTAACTTCAAAAATGTTACATTTGAAAATAAAAACACGTCTCAGTTACCCGGGTACCCCGACAGAAGTTCGGCGCAGTTCGTGTAATGCGTTATGATTATAATTTTATTTTATATCTGAAAGGAGTAAATTGGTATCTATATGATAACTATAACAAAATATGTTCATTTTTAATTATTTATTGATAGAATATACTGTATTCAATAATAATAATTTTATTTTGCGACATTAAGTTACAAAAAAATTAATGAATTTTTTGCTTTTTGCTCAGTGAAATATAAGTAATAATTTGAACAAGTAAATTTTAAGAATTAATTAAGAAAAATTAAAAATTACTCATTGCAATGTAAACATTTAGAAATGTTCACCGAATGCTGGTCGCATACGGGCTTATCGCACTCAACGCAGGATTTCCGTGTCTTTCGGCGTTTGCGAATAGGCTGCTCGTTACAAATGTAACAAGATCCAACAACAGCTCTTCTCCCAGTGGCGTCTCGACGTTGGTCATTTCTGGGTACCACCTCTACTATTGGCCTTTCAAAGAAACTTACGACTGCGATTTTGGTAGAGCGGATTCGCATTATTTGCTGATTCGGGGCTCGCTCTCCGATCATCGGCATTGCTAATTCTTCTGACAATTGTCGAAGGAAAAGTCTTCGTCTGTTTGCTTTCTTGCGAAGCATGCTGTTATTCTCATAGTAGATGACATAAGCAGCTGCACCTGCAATGTCGAGGATGTTGAAAAAGAAAGCCAGCGGCCATCTACACGTTCACCGTTGGGAAATTTCATAATCATAGTGCATCGTACTAAGAAGTATTACAGCTTTGTTTTTCTTTAGAATGTACGAGCAGGTAGTAGCTTTTTCAAGAGTTGACAGTACTTCTCTAGACCCTGACGGTTTCATTTCTTGAGGTATGAACGTTTTATTTTTTTTTTTCAATGTACCGACGAAAGTAAGTTTCCAAGATAACAGAGTCTCCGTCAAAGGTAAAGTTGGGAAAAATCTGTCCATGGTTACATTTCGGCAAGATCATTTATAATCCCTGATCAGGTCTTTGACAACTCGTTCTCCTTGATTGACTTCTATTAGTATTGCAATAAATAAATAACTACGAATATCGATATGTAATGCACACACGCTGACGAACTATCAAAACTGACTGGAGTGACTGCAGCGATACGTCTGGCTTCTTCGAGTCAACGACGGAAACTGAACTATACAGCTTAAATTCGTTTCACGGCATTCTCGAACGTTCCTGAAGTATAAAGCAATTCAGAGAGCGACCTGTTTCCCCACCACTCGAATTCCACGCAACTGGCCTTCGCAGAAACGAGAAATTTACGTTAGAGTAGCGCACGTTTTATTCCTGATTTAGGACTACGAAGGTGTCTGTACATAATTTATATGGTACATTCAAGTAGAAATACCTTTCTAAAATGTAAATAAATAGATCCTGATAGAATGAATTCAATTATTTTTACGTATAACGCACTTATACGCACGAATTTTCGTACGGGTACCCGGGTTCCCTGGGCGGCAGACAGTGTGATTTTTTTTTGGTGGCAACACAAGGGATAATTTCTAATAAATTATTATTAGAAATTCTTTTATTTTTTTTTATTATAATTTCTTTTTTACGGAGTTCTATTTCCTGTTTCAGATGTAAAATAGCTTGGGTATTGTTTACTGATGTTGAATCAAAAGGCTTTATTTGTTGTTCGGGATATCTTCAATATCTTTAACCCAATAAGAGGATAGCAATTCTTTATTTATTTCTGATTGTACGTGATGAGTTGCTGTTACAGTTACTCCTTCATGTCGGGCTATACATCCATTATACTTTGACTAGGGATTTCTATATGCATTTGTTGATTGTTATCACATTCTAAATATATCATTGCTTTGCTAAATAATTTGTAAAGCCAACGATTTTGAGAGACAATTTTATCCAAACATTATCATTTGTAGACGGCTTGAATTCACATGCTTCATTTTCTATCTGTTTCAAGGCTCCTACTTCACATGAATTCAGTCCCAGATTTCCAAGCCCAATTTCCAAGACATTGGTAATGATTCTACGAGTTAGTAGAACATTTATGTATGTGATTTATGAGTGAATATTGATTCAATTCAAACTTGTATATTAAATATTCTGCTTTTATTTCTGGAATAATCATATTACCTTTGTATTTTATTGGAAGTGGAATTAATTTGTATACGTTTGATGGTTCATACGATATTAAGGGGATTTCTATGTTTATGATTAGCCGTGAATCAACAATTAAACCTTAAGCATTCATCGATTAATAAATTTCTTTTAATTCATTAGCCGTTTTCCTTTGGTAGTATTAATTTGTGTGGTAGTTTGTTTTTATTAAAGTTAATTTCTTCATTAAGTTGTGAAGGCTTTACTAGTTTTGGATTTATACGACCATGATTTATGTCAATTAAGAGATTGATTATCGACGTTGGGATTTCTTCACATTCGTCCATACCTATTCCTATTGAAATGGTTAATATTTGAAACATCAGGGTCATTCGCTCAGCATTTTGATCTTATGTATATTAGTTCGCTATAAAATTTATTAAGTTCTTCATTCATTTTTTCAAAATTAGTGTTAACTTCATCTGTTGTCTTTTTTAATATATTTATGGTAGAATCAACTATTGATGTGCTTTTTAAATAATTTTGCTATATCTTTTTCGTTGACGAAAATATTTCTTTTATTTGATTCCATAATTCCAAATAATATATGGGAAATTGAACCAACGAATTCAAATGGTGCTCGCCTTTTTTTAATTTGTTCAATTCATTATTTGCCCTAAGATTATTATATCTGTCTTTTAAAGTTGCAGTAACTATTATACAGGCATCTTCGTAATAGGTTAATATTTTGCATTGATTTTCTAGTCTATTAATAAATTCTTGTACTTTATGCATCCGATCATAATAAGTACCTAATTCGTAATATACTATTAAGTTCCATTTTGAATTTATTATGCCCTATTTACTAATCGGTTCCAAATATCGGGCTGTGTTATTTTTTAGCGTAGTCACTGAAGCTGCTGGTTTAGCTGTATCATTAATGTATAATGAATTAGCATGTGTTGCTAGCATGAGCAACGTTAAAAGATGGAATTCAAAATAGCGTTATATTGGAAGAAGGCGTGGTTGTGAACCGATTTACACATGTACATGTCATCAGGGTGTTAAGAAAATATTATATACCGAATTTCATTGAAATCGGTCTAGTAGTTCCTAAGATATGGTTTTTGGTCCATAAGTGGGCGACGCCAAGCCCATTTTCAATTTAAAAAAAAAGCCTGGGTGCGGCTTCCTTCTGCAATTTCTTCCGTAAAATTTAGTGTTTCTGACGTTTTTCGTTAGTCGGTTAACGCACTTTAAGTGATTTTCAACATAACCTTTGTATGGGAGGTGGGCGTGGTTATTATCCGATTTCTTCCATTTTTAAAGTGTATATGGAAATGCCTGAAGGAACCGACTCTGTAGAGTTTGGTTGACATAGCTATAGTAATTTCCGAGATATGTACAAAAAACTTAGTAGGGGGCGGGGCCACTCCCACTTTTCCAAAAAGTTACGTCCAAGTATGCCCCTCCCTAATGCGATCCTTTGTGCCAAATTTCATTTTAATATCTTTATTTATGGCTTCGTTATGACACTTTATAGGTTTTCGGTTTCCGCCATTTTGTAGGCGTGGCAGTGGGCCGATTTTGCCCATCTTCGAACGTACCAAGTTTCATCATGATATCTCAATTTTTACTCAAGTTACAGCTTGCACGGACGGACGGACAGACGGACGGACGGACAGACAGACATCCGGATTTCAACTTCACTCGTCACCCTGATCACTTTCGTATACATAACCCTATATCTGACTCTTTTAGTTTTAGGACTTACAAACAACCGTTATGTAAACAAAACTATAATACTCTCTTTAGCAACATTGTTGCGAGAGTATAAAAATTATTAGGTGTTAAAACGTCTATACCGCTTTCACTATCTTTTGCACATAGAGATCGTGAATTTAGTACTGCTTCAATCTGTGATAGCAAAGTAATAATTTCTTCAAATGTCAATTTACTTTCGCCTATCACTCTTTTTAAATGATATTTAACCGACTTGACTCCTGCCTCCCAAATTCCTCCGAAGTGAGGACCTGCCGGAGGTCCAAAATGCCATTGAATTTTATCTGATTCTAATATTGGAGGTACGGTTGAATTTTTCTTGATTGCCATTTTGAAATCTAGGTCTAATCTTCTACAAGCTCCGACAAAATTTATTCCATTGTCCGAGTATATATGCTGACTTTTACCTCTTCTAGCAAAAAATCTTTTCAAAGCAGCTAGAAACGCTTCGGTTGTTAAATCACTTACTGCTTCTGAATGAATAGCTTTTGTTGCCATACAAACAAATACGGCTATGTATCCTTTGAATGTTTTTTGTCCTCTTCCTTTTGAACATTTCTTATGAATCGGTCCGGCATAGTCTATACCAATGGAATTGACATAGATACTCAAAATTCTGGAATAATTCCCATAATTTGTTTTGTTACTTCTTTGCGGTAATGTATGCATCGACTACAAGTTCGAATTGTCTTTTTTATGGAATTCTTTAATCCAATAATCCAGTAATTCCGTCTAATCATTGCTTCCATTAACTTGTTTCCTCCATGCAAGGTTATTTTATGTACATTTTCAATTATTAATGATGACAAATAGGACTTATTTAATATTATTGGGTGCTTTTGATTATATTTAAGATGTGCATTACCCAACCTACCTCCTACACGCATGCAATACTACTTTTATTATTAATTTCTTTTTTGAATTCTAAACTCATAACTTCCTCTCTAAACTGTAATTTTTGCTGATATCTTATTAACATCTCTTCAGCTTCTTTCATATCTTACCTAATTAAGTATTCGGGGCATTTTTGTCCTCTTATTCTTTTTATAAATCGCAAGATATAAGCTACTACCCTTCCACCATAGATCGTGATCTATCAGCTTATTTGCAAGTACTTCTCTGTATGCTACATCAGCTGGATTGTCTTTTGTTCCAACGTGTTGCCATATCGCAGTGGGAGTAAGTAATTTGATTTCTTCTACGCGTGTTCTGATAAATCTGTCTTTACTTCGGCAATTATTTATCCATGCTAACGTTATAGTTGAATCGCTCCAAGCAAATATTTTCATTTCTCTGTTGATGACTGTTTTTATCCTTTGCAGCAATTTAGCAAGTAGGTGAGCCGCGCGTAGTTCCAGTTTTGGTAACGTTTTCTTATTTTTAATTGGATTCACTTTAGTTTTACCAGCAACAATTGCTATAACTAATCCAACTTTAGCATATACAACTGCTACATAAGCTTTCTCTGAAGCATCTGCGAATCCATGTAGTTCAAATTTAAAGTTGTTTTTAGTTTCAAACCATCAAGGAATTTTTATTTGTTTTGTCTTTGGTACATATATGCTGCATAAACTCTTGCCATTCTTTTGTTAAATTCTCGTCAAGTAATTCGGCCCAGTTGAGTTTCATCAACGAAAGTTTCTGTATAAATAACTTTGCTATAACGGTTATTGGTGAAAGCTATCGAAAATTCGCGCTAAATCAGACAAAGCTTGTCTTTTTGTAACTAGCTTTTGCGTTGAAAGATTCGAATAAAATCCAAACATGTCTTTGGTAGGATCCCATTGAATACCCAATGTTTTTATTGTTTCGTCTTCTCCTATTTTTATACTCTCGCAACAAAGTTGCTAAGGAGAGTATTATAGTTTTGTTCACATAACGGTTGTTTGTAAGTCCTAAAACTAAAAGAGTCAGATATAGGGTTAAATATACTAAAGTGATCAGGGTGACAAGTAGAGTTGAAATCCGGATGTCTGTCCGTCCGTCTGTCCGTCCGTCCGTGCAAGCTGCAACTTGAGTAAAAAATGAGATATTATGATGAAACTTGGTACACGTATTTCTAGGCTCCATAAGAAAGTTAAGTTCGAAGATGGGCAAAATCGGCGCACTGCCACGCCCACAAAATGGCGAAAACCGAAAACCTATAAAGTGTCATAACTAAGCCATAAATAAAGATATTAAAGTGAAATTTGGCACAAAGGATCGCATTAGGGAGGGGCATATTTGGACGTAATTTTTTTGGAAAAGTGGGAGTGGCCCCGCCCCCTACAAAGTTTTTTGTACATATCTCGGAAACTACTATAGCTTTGTCAACCAAACTCTATACAGTCGTTTCCTTCAGGCATTTCCATATACAGTTCAAAAATGGAAGAAATCGGATAATAACCACGCCCACCTCCCAACCATATCTCAGGAACTACTAATCTAATTAATTTTACAGCAAAATAAAAAAATATTTAAATGACGGATAATGAAATCTCGATTATCGCTTTATCATGCGAGAGTATAAAATGTTCGGTGACACCCGAACTTAGTCCTTCCTTACTTGTTAATATGCCTTCTTCTAGTATGTTAGCATGTACATATATCCCTTCCAATGACGACATCGATTCGATCTAATTTATTGAAATTGAGATCAGCTAATGTATAGTTTTTCACTGTTTTATATCCCATTTAAACGATTTGTCTGGTTGAGCACTAGCTAATTTCGGCAAAATTAGTGCTTCGACATTGTATGTTTCGTTGCTTTGGAAGCTCGGCTTGATTTTAATGCTGATTTCAAAATTTGAACACTTCCACTGTGGTATTTCCTAAACCTTGTAGTTCAGTTACTTCTCTTCTTCTTGGTAAATGAAGTATTTGAGCTGCTTCTTCGGAAATAGTAGTCTTTTGGGATCCTTAATCGATTAGAGCTCGCAATGTCACATACCCTCCATCTGCTGCCTTTATTCTTATTTGTGCTGTTGCTAGGAATATCGCTGTTTCCGAGTGTTTCGTCATCATTGTGGAGGATTTTTTTGTGATATTTTCTTCATTATGATGATTACTTTCACACTTATTGCACTTTTTCTTATGACTACAATTGCATTCATATACATGATCAAGGCAAATGTAGCATAGCTTGTTGCTTGTATGAATTTCCTTCGATTCATCGTAGTCAATACCTGGAACTTTCTGCATTCAAAAATTTGATGCCCAGGAACATTGCAGTATACACAATTTTTTGTGCAGCTGCATAAAATGTAGGTGTTCGCTGTGGCTGCTTTTGATTGTTCCATTTAGCTGTTTTTATACTCTCGCAACAATGTTGCTAACGAGAGTATTATAGTTTTGTTCACATAACGGTTGTTTGTAAGTCCTAAAACTAAAAGAGTCAGATATAGGGTTATATATACCAAAGTGATCAGGGCGACGAGTAGAGTCGAAATCCGGATGTCTGTCTGTCCGTCCGTCCGTCTGTCCGTCCGTCCGTGCAAGCTGTAACTTGAGTAAAAATTGAGATATCATGAGGAAACTTGGTACACGTATTCCTTGGCTCCATAAAAAGGTTAAGTTCGAAGATGGGCAAAATCGGCCCACTGCCACGCCCACAAAATGGCGGAAACCGAAAACATATAAAGTGTCATAACGAAGCCATAAATAAAAATATTAAAGTGAAATTTGGCACAAAGGATCGCATTAAGGAGGGACATATTTGGAAGTAATTTTTTTGGAAAAGTGGGAGTGGCCCCGCCCCCTACTAAGTTTTTTGTACATATCTCAGAAACTACTATAGCTATGTCAACCAAACTCTACAGAGTCGTTTTCTTCAGGTATTTCCATATACAGTTCAAAAATGGAAGAAATCGGATAATAACCACGCCCACCTCCCATACAAAGGTTATGTTCAAAATCACTAAAAGTGCGTTAACCGACTAACAAAAAACGTCAGAAACACTAAATTTTACGGAAGAAATGGCAGAAGGAAGCTGCACCCAGGCTTTTTCTAAAAATTGAAAATGGGCGTGGCCTCGCCCACTTATGGACCAAAAACCATATCTTGGGAACTACTAGACCGATTTTAATGAAATTCGGTATGTGACATTTTCTTAACACCTTGATGACATGTACAAAATATGGGTGAAATCGGTTAAGAATCACGCCTTTTTTCAATATAACGCTATTTTGAATTCCATCTGAAGCCTTCTCTGTATAATACGAGTATATACATTAGGAACGAATGATGATAGCGGAATAAAACTTTACACAAATACGGTATTTGAAAAATATGTAAATGACGGATAATGAAATCTCGATTATCACTTTATCGTGCGAGAGTATAAAATGTTCAGTGACACCCGAACTTAGCCCTTCCTTACTTGTTCTGTATCGTATTGCTTCTAGAGCTTGATATTGCTGCTCCAGAAAACATCATCTAGGCTTTGGATTTTTTTTACGTTCTGCTCATATA
Organism: Bactrocera tryoni; assembly: GCF_016617805.1. NCBI lineage: Eukaryota > Metazoa > Arthropoda > Insecta > Diptera > Tephritidae > Bactrocera > Bactrocera tryoni. The sequence continues at coordinate 22,972,915 of NW_024395824.1, read as the reverse complement.
AACGTAGACTTTCTTTGTCTAGTTTTCGAACCACTATGCGAGCTATGATGGATTCTTCATCATCTAAATTTAAATTGAGTCCTTTTAAAGCGTAAATACATTCCGTGGTTGTATCCAACAGCTGCTTCATGCTTGCTGCACTTTCTCAATTTGCTGACGGTTGATCCAGTAGCCTCGTATCCATCCTGAAGAATTTGCCAAGCAGCTTCATAATTTGTATCTGTTACTGTTAGATGTTGAATTGATCTACCAGCTTCTCCACCTAATGATGTCTTTAATCGGAACATCCTTTCCACTTCAGTAAAGTGCTCCGAATTATGCACCAAACTTTTAAAAAGATCGCGGAATGACGACCATAGCCACAAGGACACTTTTAATGTTTTTTCTGCAAAATCAATTTATTCTATTCAAAATAATCTCCTTCTGCTTCAATACAGCTTTTTGCATGGTCCAAAGCATGTCGAACGAGTGTTTTAGCTCATTGGCCAGTATGGCCGCCAGTATGCCGATGCAAGCCTTTTGAATGGCCTCTACGTCTGCAAAATGCTTACCTTGCATGGGCAAATGCATTTCTCCGAAAAGGAAGAAGTCGCACGGTGCCATATCAGGTGCATACGGGGAGTTTTCAATGGCTAAAATGTGATTTTTGGTCAAATAATCGGTCACAAGCGTCGATCGATGAGACGGATTCTGAGCAATTCTTGGTCGTCAGTCAATTTGTATGGAACAAACCAAGCACACACCTTTCGTAAGCCTAAATGTTTAGTCAAAATGCGATAAATGGATGTTTTGGAGAAGTTCAATTCCATTTTCACACTCAGTTCGCACAGTTTCGATGGAATTTCCGGTAATCACGGATTTTGATCGTCATTTATGTCCTGACGACCACTTTGAAAACGTTGAAACCAGTCTTCAATTCCAATCAATGACATGTCATGAAATTCTCACTGGACAATCGATAAAGATAGCAGATTCTAACGCACTAGTCGACATATAGATGGTGCCACCAGGTGACGCTAGATTCAAAAATTTGGAACGCACCTTGTAAATTCTTCCATTCCCTTTAACAGAGCAAAATGTTTGATAGTACCTTAAAGTACCGTCGGACTACGAAGGGTAACGTCTGTCGCTTGCAGTGACAGACAGAAATCCGAAGATCAAATCGTGTTTTCTCATTTTTATAAATATACCTTATTTAATTCTCCATTAGTTGTAGATTTTATCCTTAGGTGATTAAAACTGGTGTGCTCTTCGCAACATGTTCCACAGGGCATGCAAATGGGAAGATTCTAATATGATTTGTTTACAACTATTATTTGGCTGGTTTTCCTAATTGAGGACTGAAATCATTTTAAATTGTGTTATGCATTTTTTTCAGAAAACCTTGAGTCTTTCACAGTCAACACATAATTTACAAATAGTCCATAAATTGGATGTAAAATATCTTACGGTAATGAGACGAATTGATTTTCAAATGTCCACATACCCGCCCGATTGTTCTAGTATATTAGGTTATGTAGTAGTGCTGTTCCTGGTTCTATTTGAATCTATCACAAATTTGTTACGGCGGCCAGTATCAATATCAACAACTTTGTCAGATTCGCGAAAGGTTATACACGGAGGTGTTTCCAGCTTAATCTTGAAAAATCTGGACAGTTGGAAATATAGTGTCCAGATGATTTCACCTCGCCTTCTTCCATATAGCTTTGACAATTTTCTTTCTACAAGATATGTTACTTAACCGCATGAGGGCTTATATTTATTTCAGAGACCAATCAGAACACATATCATGGCGGCGAAATGCATCTTCATAAGTGCAAGTAGCTCAGAGAAACTTTTGAGTTCCACTTTGGGCAAGAAGAATCTCGCACTTGCCAAACTCAGCCATTCCGACGAAACAGGGGTAGACAAGGTACCTCCAGCAAGCTCGCAGGCTTTGCAGCTATTACTCTGTGAACCTTTGATACCGATGGGATACCAAACTTGTCTTGAGCGGACTGTCAGCCTCCTCCTACTGTCCTGTGACTGTCATACATTTCTCAGCAGCTGACAGAGTTCCTCGGACGCAACCCAGGGTTCACCAAATCCAAAATTTCAGTCCAAAATCGGACTATATTTTCAAATCAGAAGTACCATATCCGAAAAACTTAAGACCACAGGTCACTTAGCGTTATTGAGGATGCACAGCTCGGAGACGCCAAAAAGGAGATTTTAATGGGTGTAATAGGATCACTGCTATGCCCACAAAAACCCATGTATATAAAACTGTAATTTAGTGCAGGGGATTGCAGTAGCGACTGTCACCTGTGGGCTAAAAAATGGAAGCGGCCCCTCCCGTTAATAGTTTTAACGTACAGGGCCGGCCTGAAATAATTCGCCGCCCTAGAAAAACGGCTTATTCTACGCTCCTTCTAAGCCTTTTTTACCTTACCATAAAATTTATAAAAAATAATAAAATAATCACCCATAATCCAAAGTTTTAACGTATACCCATATTACGGTTTTCAACTCTACAAGTTGTACTTCAATAAATCAAAGTTTTATTGGTGTTGCTAACCTTAAAGATGAAGATTTGACAGATGAATAAATAGCTGCAAATTTTTAAATGAATATTGAAAACAATCCGAAACAGCTGATTGTACAAAAGCTTCCGAAAATTTTTTGATACTCTAGTCAATTCTACTTGCACAGAATTGAGAACCGTAAACCACAAAAAAAGTTGAAGTTTGGCAAGATTTTAACGGACATTTGATTTGATGGGTTGAGTCGATATCGACAATGCCGAATTTCACTTCACTTAAACCTAAATTCAGTTGGGTTGAAAACCATAGGGTAAAGGGAGTCATAATTATTATTATAAAATCACAACTGTTTTATTGAGTGTGAATTTGTGCCCAAACTTAAAAATCAGACCATAGAAAAAGTGTTAAAATTCCGAAAGCATACTAAATTAACTGTATGCACTTTAACAAATTTACTTAACGTTACTAATTGTAATTTGTATATAATTATATTTACAGAAAATGGTTAAAATCTCATTTTTTTGATAATGAGATGCACTATATATAACTTATACACTGACCTATATATTCGGCATAAGATTTGTTAGAAGAAATAAAATCATTATACGTAGTCATTATACAAAATCAGCCGGATGTTCGAAAATCCTGGTAATGGTAATATGGGGGCCAGGTCAAGTTTTCGCCCAATTGTATCCATTTTAGGCACAATGAGACATCGAGATAACTCTAATGTTGGCCTATATATCCAGTATTAAGTTACTTGGATTTTTGAACATCTTTATATTAAGTATATGGGGCTGGGGGAAATATTGACCCAATTTAACTCATTTTTGATACACAGAATAACTATTGTCAGGGAAGGATTCTTTCTTAATTTCAATTGTATATCTGATACATTGGCCCATATTTTCGGTCCAAAGTTAATTATAGATACATACTGTGGCCACATACGTATATTCGGTACCTGGGGTCATGAACAGTTTTCGTTTCGAAAAAATCAAATGGAAATTTAAATTGTGTTATATGGGAAGTTAGCGTAGTTGTAGTCCGATTTCGCTTATTTTCACACAGTCGGTGGAGTACTTATAATATTTGAGATTAGCAAATTTGGTTGTTATAGCTTAAGTAGGAGATATGTACATTAAACATATTAGAGGGCGGGGTCACACCCACCTTTTCAAAAATTTGTATCCACAGATGCCCCTTGCTTCTGTGATCCCTTGTGCCAACTTACAATTTTATATCTTAATTCAGAGATTAGTTATGGCATTTTATAGGTTTTCTGATTAATGGCTATTTGTGGGCGTGGGTCGATGGCTCCAATTACGTCCATCTACGAACTCGGACGGACGAACGGACAGACAGACAGTCACCCGGATTTCAACTTTTCTTGTCATCCTGATCATTTATATAAATATTATAACCCTATATCTATCTCGCATAGTCTCAGATAACACGAGCAACCGTTAGATGAACAAAACAAAAATACTCTGTAGCAACAGGTCGCAAGAGTATAAAAAATTTAATAGTGAACTTTCTACTTTAAATTGGCCTGACATTAATGGAGATATTGAATTGAGCGTCTCGCACTTTAATAAAATTGTTATGAAATTATTTGAAAAATATGTTTCTATAGCAATGTTTACAAAACCGTGGATCTCGAAAGAGTTATATAAATTAAAAAACAAACAAGAAAAAACGTTAACTTCGGTTGCACCGAAGGCAATATACCTTTCACAGGTGCATTTCATTTAGTAACTATGTGTCCAGTTTGTGTGGAAGCTATATGCTATAGTAGAAGTGAATATATAATCCGATCTGAACAATTTTAGTTATTACCTTAAGCAGTAATTCATGAACCACCACGACCACGTCAAATGCGAAAGTTTTCCATACAAGCCCTTGTTTCCGATCGTTCGGTTTGTATGGCAGCAATATGCTATAGTGAGCTGATCTCAACAATTTCTTTCGATATTGCATTATTTCTATAAGCAATAACTCCAACAACCAAATTTCGTGAAGATATATCGTTAAATGTGAAAGTTTTCTTTACAAGAACTTGATTCCGATCGATTCAGTTTGTATGGCAGCTTTATGTTATAGAGGTCCGATATCGGCAGTTCCGACAAATGAGCAGCTTCTTAAAGAGAAAATGACGTTTACAAAATTTCAAAACGATAACTTAAAACTGAGAGACTAGTTCGTATATATAAATCGACTCAGTTCAACATACTGATCATTTATATACACACTTTATAGGGTCTCCGACGCTTCCTTCTGGGTGTTACAAACTTCGTGGCAAACTTAATATACCCTGTTCAGAGTATAAAAAGCTCGAGCTTTTAAACATTTTAAAAGAACTGGTTCACTTGTCGACTATTCTAAATATTCTGCACTGCGTCGACAATATAAGATAAGGTAATATAAATAAGGTAAATAAGAATATTGTATGTAATCCAAAATTATTTTATGATTTCGTTAACACCAAACGCAGAATTAGCAAATTTTCATCCGCTATGAAATACAAATTTATTTGATCATGTGACAATCAGGGTAAATGCAAAACTATCAGTTACCTAAACTTTTTGAATCTATCATTGCGTTTTCGATGTCTCCGTTAGTTTTATCTTCTCAGCACGGATTTCGTACAGGAAAATCATATTTAAAAAATTTACTTAAATTTGTAAACCATGTATCATAGGGTTTTAGGAAACATAAGCATACGGATGTTGTATACATTGACATTTGTAAAGCTTTCGATAAAGTAAATCTCTAGACTCTCGTACATAAACTTGATCTTCTGGGCTTCCAACCAAGATTTCTTGAATGAGTATCTTTACAATGGAACATAACGAGTGATATTTGAGGATACTCTTTCAGATTCGATTAATATTTCTACAGGCGTTCCTCAATGTAGTCATTTTGGCCGATTCAGTTCTTGTAATTTATTAACGATATCTCTTCTGTAATATAATTCTCAAAAAAATCTTTTGAAATTATATACTTCAATGGATGAAAGTTGACTGCTGCAAACAGACTTAAACAATTTGGTGGCTTGGTGTGATAGAAATGATTTGATATTAAATCTCAAAAAGTAAGACCATGTGCTTTTCTCGTGGATCTGGGTTCCCCCCTCCTTATGATAATAAAAGATTATATACTAGAGCAAGTGTGTAACTTTGTTGATTTAGGAGTTACTAAGGGCCCTAAGTGGAATTTCAATCTTCATATTGATAACATAGTCTTGAAAGCAAAAGGTATTCCAAGCTTCTTTAAAAGTTGGGCTTTGAAATTCGTTTAGACAAATTTAATATAAAACGTGCAGTGGTGTACTGGTATGAGCAATTTTTCTGCGAATAACTTGTGCATGTTTTTCCAAAAAGAGTGATATGATTAAAAAAAACACTCTAATTGTTAAGGTAATTCAAGATTCAAGTCCTTTCATTTAATTTGAAGTACAATCGATACAACTAAGTTCTAAATATAACATCAATTAAATGGCCTCCACGACTTCTTTTGCATTCGAGTATTTTTTCCACTAAATAAAGTCGTATGTACGTTTAATATTGACTTCTGAAGCTTGATGAGAGTCTAGTTTATTGCTAAAGACTAATGACTTTAAAAAACCCTACAAAAAGTAGTCTAATGGTGTTAAATGACAACTTCTTGGAGGCCATTCAATGTCACAATTTCTTGAAATAATTGAATCTCCAAACTTTTCTCGCACGTGTTATGCGGCTCGCGGCCCCGTCTTGTTGGAATCAGATATTGTCAAGATCAACTTCTTCCAATTTCGGCCATAAAAAGTTGGTTATCATTGATCTACACCACTCTCCATTGACAGTAACGGTGTCACCAGCTTTATTCCGAAAGAAGTACAGACCGGTGATTCCACTAAACCAAAAACCACACCAAATTGTCAACTTAGGTGAATATAATGGTTGCTCATAAATAATGTCTTTGGCAATACTTGCCTGAACGGCAGCGATATTTCCACTACTATGAGCGATTTTCATATAATTGGCACTTGAACATTATGTAAAGGCCGGAGATCAACTTTTTTTTAATTTATTTTAAATATGGGATGTTGATTAAGGTAAACAAAGCAAATTTATTAAAATTTTAAGTTTATTTGTTTATTGTATACAAAAAACGATATTACATCTATAACAAATAAGACAAGACAATTGCATCTCAAAGAAAACGGTACATTATTTTTAATAAAATAAAAACTTTTTATTTTGTAGCAAACCCATTACTCTCAATAACTCCTTCGCATCGCCGCGGCATTAAAGCTGTAAGGTTATCCACTATGGTTTTGGGTATATTTCTCCATGTCTCTAGGATTCTTTGAAACTGGTCAGTATTTGCCCCATTACTGCGATCAATTCTTTTTTTTTACATTTTCCCATACATTTTCTATGGAATTAAGGTCCATTACATCCACTTTATTCCTCTGGAACCATGATTTTAGGACCTTTACCGCATGCTTCGGGTCGTTGTCCTGTTGGAAGACCCACTTAAGTGGCACTTCTCATTCAGCATGTGGCAACATTAGAGATTCCATAATGTCACTGTAAATGTATCGATCCATGATATCTATAGAGGTATCTATATAAATTATATGCAGCATTTTATAAATTTTTTGATGTGTACGATTTTAAGTGGCACTCATTGTACATAAGTATGTATCTCCTAAACCAATAAAGCTACAATAACCAAATTCGCTTAGGCTACATAGTTTAAGAACCCCTGCCGACAGTGCGAAAAGAATGAAAGTTGGAAGAGTATAAAATGTTCGGTTACGCCAACTTAGCCCTTCATTAATTGTTTATATATAGAAATAAAGTAAAACTTCTGAATGCTTGCTCACTTTTGCACGGTACTGTATAAATGGTATGCATATAGGCGCACTAACACGCTCATCCACTATGTAACGGGACTCAAAATAGCATTAGCCATGGAAAAAATATTGAATAAAATGGGGTAAAAAATTGTTATCCTGCAGCTGTTCGCAATGACTGTCGCATATGCGCTTTATGCAAATCAGCAAATGACCGTAGTCACGCGTGCGAACCATTTCGGCAGACAGCTGACCGACCGCCATGCCAAATAACAGGCCAGACGTCCATAATACTTTCATACAGAGATTTATGTATGCATTCCACAATTCCACTATTTTCAATTAGAAAATTTGGTCTGGAAAATTGTGAAAAAGGCACACAACTTACAAGCGGTATACACACACGTGCATACAGTTCACTGTATTTATGTAACTGACCGACTCGTTTGGTAAGCAAAAAATATGTGATTAGCGCTAAAAACAAACAAATATCAGCGAATTACTGAAAAAAGGCTCAGATTCATACATACATATCTATGTATGTATATATGTAAAATATTTAAATTTAGGGAGATAAAAAACAGTTCATAGCAAATTAAAACAGGTAAATTACAATATATTTAAGTGAACGATGAGCAGCTGGACTATTGTTGGACAGTAGGAATTTGACGGAGAATTGACTCGAAATGGGGTGGCAAAGTAAGATGAAATAAAATTTGCATTAAAAAGTTAATAATACGACTAACCGTAACATAAGTCATCACAGCCCGATTTTTCATCTTCATCGTATTTTAAGTGAAATTGCTTTCATTACTTTAAAAATAGAGTGACAAACCACATCGTTATAAATACAATGTTTTAGTACATTGATAAAAAAGAAAAAGATCATTGTTACATAAATGCAAGTTTCAATTAATAGCCAACCAAAACTTTCTTCAAAAAGTATTTTATAAGCAATAAAAATGCCTTCTTAGAAAAGAGTGTTATCTTAATTCTTAATTATACACAGAACAGGGTATATTAAGATTGCCACGAAGTTCGTACTACCAAGAAGAAAATATTGGAGACCCTATAAAAAAAACAAAATAAAAAAAAATAAAAAATAAAAAAAAAGTTATAGTAATCCGATCAGAACAATTTTTTCAGAGATTATGTTATTATTAAGCAGTAATCCATGTCAAATTTCGTGAAGATACAACGTCCAATGCGAAAGTTTTCCATACAAGCCCTTGATTCCGATCGTTCGGTTTGTATGGCAGATATGTGCTATAGTTAACCAATCTGATTCTTCTGAATTCTTCGGAGATTACATTGTTGCTTTAGAAAATAATCTATACCAAATTTCGTGAATACATGTATCTTGTTAAATGCAAAAGTTTTCCATACCAGCACTAGATTCCGATCGTTCAGTTTGTATGGCAGCTATATGCTATAGTAAGCCAATATGAACAATTTCTTCGGAGATTACGTTTTATTAGATTTTAGAAAATAACCTAAGCCAACTTTTGTTAAGATACATTGTCAAATGTGAAAGTTTTCCATACAAGAACTTGATTCCGATCGTTCAATTTGTATGGCAGCTATATGTCGTAGAGGTCCGATATCGACAGTTCCGACAAATGAGCAGCTTCTTGAAGAGAAAATGACGTTTACAAAATTTCAGAATTATATCTTAAAAACTGAGGGACTAGTTCGTACATATATATGCAGACAGACGGACGGACAGACGGACATGGCTAAATCGACTCAGCTCAACATACTGATTATTTGTATATATACTTTATAGGGTCTCCGACGCTTCCTTCAGGGTGTTACATACTTCGTGACAAACTTAATATACCCTGTTCAAGGTATAGGGTCAGGGGTCAGGGTTCAGGTATTATATATATGATGAGCATGACGATCTTAGCCGATTTAGCCGTCGGTCGGTATATACCCGAAGTAGTTCACCCTCTTAATTTTTACACACGCCCTTTTCTCTCAAAGAAGCTGCTCGTTTGCCGAAATTGCCAATATATAGTATATAATTGCCATACAAACTAAGCGATGAAAATCATGCCCTTTTTAACGATTCAAACCGTTTTTGGTTTTTTAATGGTAGAAGAAACTGAAAGTAATAAAGACATAATTCGAAGTTGCACCCTTTCTGTTACAAATAAATAAAAAAATAGCATACTAGTAAGTCTGACTAATTTCTAAACGTTAAGCATTCATAATTGGGTTTCAATCGCCTGTTAGATGTCAGAATTATGATAGACGAAATCAATGCCATAGTAATAGTATTTGTATCTTAATAGTAATATAAGAAACGCTAATATAAGAAACTAGATTTTAGCAATGTTGTGCTATTTTAAATACAAACATACATACACATAAAAAAGATTAAAATGTTTTGTGCTGACTGTACTGGATGTCAAACTCAGTGAAAATTCCAACTTTTCGCTTACTTTTTTCTATTCATAAAACTTATGCATTTACACTTCTGCGTATGTATGTGCAAATATGTATAGACACGGGTTGTTTTCTCCCAGCAAAATATTTCTTATTTTGGTATACGGTATCACCCAAAAGTAAAATAAGTGCACATTAACTTTTTTGTCCTCAAACCGAATACTATATATGTACATACTTGTATAAATTCAGAGGTACATAAATATATACATAGTTGTATATGCATACATCAATACCCAGGCATGTATACTTGCTTATATATACACCCCTTCGAGTTTATACATATACTATATGTACGAAATCCTGAATTTCTTTGAATGGTATGAAACTACTACACCAATGGTGTATGTGCATACGAGCCTTCCACCCCAACAACGACCGTCTCAATCAACCAATAGACCAACCTTTTCAAGTAGCAGGAATCTTGGTTTAAAGAAAATGCCAAAAGCTGGCAAAAAAGAATAGAATTTAATGATGAACAAACAGGAAAACTTCACTGAAAGGGGAGCAATATGAAAGTGTAAACACAATGACTGCGACAGACTGCAGCAGCACGACAGTGAACTGAAAACGTCGTTGTTCATCTTACTACATGTGCATTTTGAGAAGCAACAACAACACAATGGCCGGCATGTACACAAAACAACGCAGTTGTCCATTTTGTATGTACACAATTTGTGGCCATACTAATTCCTTTCACTTCAATGAAATTTTAATATTTTGTTCAAAGTGAAATTTTTTATGCAAAAAATAAGTAAATAGGTCAATATTTTTGCTTTAAATTATCAATTGTTATTACAAATGATATAATAGAGCTATAATATAGCTATTTTATGCTTTTATTTGTAAAATAACGTCAAGTTTGTTAGAGCTGTGAATAATTTTACATTTTACATATTAGTGGCATCACCACTCTACCTCCTCTTTCTATCTTCCATTCTACTGTCAACTCTACTGTCGTCCTACTGTCGTTGGCAAAAATAGGAGGATATTGAAGTTAGCGAGAACGACAACTGTCGGCCTGCAGTCGTGTAGTCGTGCAGCTGTCAAAATAACACTGCCCTTAAGAACGTGTGTATTTTAATATTTGACAGATGTAGTTTGCAGTCTGTCGCCGTCTATGTGTTCACCACATGAGATTTTAAGAAAAGAACGATATGAAATAAAATGTTTTTCTTTCCTTAGAGAATTAAAGTGTATATTCATAGATCTGCATCATATGTATACATATATACTGTGAAAATTGTACGCCTACATTTGTTGCTGTTGCTACACAACCTCTTCTCCTTCAACTAAACGAAAAACTTCATAAAAATAAATTCTAATAATCAGTTGCAGGATAGTGGGAGGGCGAGCGCCAACATCACCCGTGCATGCCGCGAAAAGGATGTGAACTTGTAAGAAAGTGTTAGGAAGGAGAAACGAATGTTCTGGCGTTATGAACTGATGCGTTGAGAAGAATGTGATCTGAATTAAATGTAATGTGAAATGAATAATAATTCCAATATATGGGTAGGAGCAACAGCAGCAGGCATGGTTGACGAACTTGAATACCATATTAATGATAGCGGCATGGTTGCTACTATTTTTAACGTACTCAGTCAGACGACGACAGCCCCGGCAGCTACATTTTCGTTTTCTAACTGTAGTTGCTACCGAATAAAAATTTCACTCTGACTTGATTTTTAATCCAAATAATTTAATGGAGGGTCATTACATTCTTTATTTTATATACATTGAGAAAAAAGAAAATCTAAAGAATTGAGAATAGGTGGTTACGTATGCAACTGGACTGATTTTGATTGAGACCGATATGGTAGCCCTACTAATATACAAATATTAAACATCCCTTTAGCTTGTTATATTAAATTAGTCAATATGTAAGATATCTTATTAGAATTAAGCGATAAAACAAAAAAAAACGTTAACTTCGGCTGCACCGAAGCTAATACACCCTTCACAGGTGCATTTGTTTTAGTAACTACGAGTTCAGTTTGTATGGAAGCTATATGCTATAGTAATCCGATCTGAACAATTTTTTCGGATATTATATTATTATCTTAACCAGTAATTCATGTCGAATTTTGTGAAGATACTACGTCAAATGCGAAAGTTTTCCGTACAAGCCCTTGGTTCCGAGCGCCCGGTATGTATGCCAGCTATATATAGTTAACCGATCTGAACAATTTCTTCCGATATTACATTATTTCTATGAAAAATAACTTATATCAAATTTCGTGAAGATACCACCTCAAATGCGGAAGTTTCCCATGAAAGCATTTGATTCCGATCATTCAGTTTGTATGGTAACTATATGTTCTAGTGGTCCGATATCGGCAGTTCCGACAAATGAGCAGCTTCTTAAAGAGAAAATGACGTTTAAAAATTTTAAAACGATATCTTAAAGACTGAGGGACTAGTTCGTATATATACAGCCAGACAGGCCGACAGACGGACAGACAGAGAGACAGACGGACATGGCTAAATCGACTCAGCACAACATACTGATCATTTATATACTTTATAGGGCCTCCGACGCTTCCTTCTGGGTGTTACAAACTTCGTGACAAACTTAATATACCCTGTTCAGGGTATAAAACCGGACAGAAAATTGATGTGGAGATAGCTTAGAACCAGGGGACGGAAATACACAGACGCACAGGCCTTCATAAGAAACCAAACATCTAATATAAAAAAAAGAGTAGCAGCAGTGTTAACAAAAAGTTCAATTAAACTTTGAGATGGGTGCTTAATGACTCACAAATATTTTTGAAACATTTCACAATGCAATATTTAAACGGCAACGATGAGATTTTCGGTGGTGCTCTCTTACCACTGTCTTGTGATGGCTGACAGCCAGGTAATTCTGCGCTTTTTTAAAGGCAATGATTATAACGAATATTCAAGCAATCGTTCCCTTAAGAGTATAATATTTAAAGTAAAATTTATTTGTGAGGATCATTGAGTAAAATATCTCCATATACCCGAAAAAACCTCACAAAATTTTCGGAGTAAAATTAGTTCACTATAATTTACATTTCACATTAATTATGCAACGGTACGCGTTTGGTAATCAAAAATATTGCAGAAAATATTATTTTAGCAATCATATTGGCTGAAATATTTAAAGGTGAAGTAGTTCTCTTGCCACGTTTTCCAATGATATTATTAGAATGTACGATACACGACTGAAGCATAATTAAATTGAATTTCAATATTATTTTAAAAAACGCGGTAAATCTGCGACAGAGACGTTTGATATGATCAAGCAGGCTTACCCAGATGTTGCTTTAGCAAGAAGTGGTGTGTTTCGGTGGGCCAGGAAGAGGTCGCTGATGAAGACTGGCAGAATGAGCAAATCGACAGTGAAAATGATGCCCATTGCCTTTTTTGACATCAAAGACATCGTCCACCATGAATTTGTTCCTCCTGGATAAACCGTCAATGCCAAGTTTTACGTGGAAGTACTCAAGAGACCCAAACGAAGGATAATTCGGTTCCGATAAGACATCGCAGCTGATTGAAGGTTGCACCATAACAACTGTCCGGCTCACACCGCCTTTCTTGTGAACAGCTACCTAACCAAGGCCGGCATCCCAACGGTTCCGCAGCCGCCTTAGAGCCTAGATGTTGCCCCTGGGACTTTTCGTTGTTTCCTTGCCTGAAAAGGTCGAGGAAAGACAAGCATTTCGAAACGACAGAGAGGATCCAAGCAGCATGCACCTCGGCTCTCAAGGCTATTCCGGAGAATGCCTTCCGTGACTCTTTCAATGCTTGGAAATCGCGCTGGCACCGCTGCATCGGCGCAGTTTTTAAAGAATTGTAGTGATTCAAATTTTTAAATCGAATCAGTTCTGTTACTTTCCGCACAAACCCTGTATATACATACATATGTATGTATATAGCGTAAATAAGAGAATCGGTGTTATATCAGTTCCCATATGGTACATAGTACCGTTCTCAAGCTACATTATTTTAATACCAAAGGTTAATGCAATCAGTCCAAAATTTTTCATAGCCCCAATAAACTAGGTATAGTGATATATAACTAAAATTGGAACATCGGTGTGAACATTAAAGAAAAGGGACATTTAGACTCTCTTTTTGTTTTAGTGTGAAGAAGGCATAAACATTTTCAATTGTTTGACAAAAATGTATGTAAATTATTATTATTTAAACAAATAGACAGTGAAAAAATGTAATTTGCTCATAATAATTTTACAATTTTATGGTGCCCTAAAATTCGACCTGCAATAAAATTAACAAAAAACTGAATTATGCCGAAATTTTCATATTACGAGGTATGCGTCTAACCTTCACCAATGATATGCTAATTTTCTATATCGGAGATTTAGTGAAATTTTCACGGTCCACTTGACGTGGTTTGACCAAGAGGTATAATACTAAAAGTATTGAGAGAAATCGTAACAAAAAGTGGATTTACAGATTTTTTTGGCCTGCAGCAAAATTCAGGAATAACAAGTAAGGAAGGGCTAAGTTCGGGTGCCACCGAACATTTTATACTCTCGCATGGTAAAGTGATAATCGAGATTTCATTATACGTCATTTACATATTTTTCAAATACCGTATTTTTGTAAAGTTTTATTCCGCTATCATCATTGGTTCCTAATGTATATATTATACAGAGAAGGCATCAGATGGAATTCAAAATAGCTTTATATTGGAAGAAGGCGTGGTTGTGAACCGATTTCACCCATATTTCGTACATGTCATCAGGGTGTTAGGAAAATATTATTTCATTGAAATCGGTCTAGTAGCTCCTGAGATATGGTTCTTGGTCCATAAGTGGGCGGCGCCACGCCCATTTTCAATTTTTAAAAAGGCTGGGTGCAGCTTCCTTCTGCCACTTCTTCCGTAAAATTTAGTGTTTCTGACGTTTTTGTTAGTCGGTTAACGCACTTTTAGTGATTTTGAACATAACCTTTGTATGGGAGGTGGGCGTGGTTATTATCCGATTTCTTCCATTTTTGAACTGTATATAGAAATACCTGAAGAAAACGACTCTGTAGACTTTGGTTGACATAGCTATAGTAGTTTCCGAGATATGTACAAAAAACTTAGTAGGGGGCGGGGCCACGCCCACTTTTCCAAAACAATTGCGTCCAAATATGCTCCTCCCTAATGCGATCCTTTGTGCCAAATTTCACTTTAATATCTTTATTTATGGCTTAGTTATGACAGTTTATATGTTTTCGGTTTCCGCCATTTTGTGGGCGTGGCAGTGGGCCGATTTTGCCCATCTTCGAACTTAACCTTCTTATGGAGCCAAGGAATACGTGTACCAAGTTTCATCATGATATCTCAATTTTTACTCAAGTTACAGCTTGCACGGACGGACGGACAGACGGACGGACGGACGGACAGACGGACGGACAGACCGGACGGACAGAACGGACATCCAGTTTCGACTCTACTCGTCGCCCTGATCACTTTCGTATATATAACCCTATATCTGACTCTTTTAGTTTTAGGACTTACAAACAACCGTTATGTGAACAAAACTATAATACTCTCGTTAGCAACATTGTTGCGAGAGTATAAAAATGGGTTCCGGGAAATGCTCTGATTTCAATATTTTATGATTCCAAATTCAGTAGTGCTAAGTTTATCCATATAGACAAATTAAGGAAAACATTTTTTTGCTGCACTGAGGTAGGATGCCGAAAAGAATGGAGCCAAGTTTTTCAAACTAGTAATTTTAAGAAAATTTATAAAAATAATTGTATCGCCAAGGAATTGCGACTACTTTGCTAGATTATTGGCGAACGACGCACAACCATTCATAACAAACCAAACGCAACATCTAACATTAAATAGCAGAATAGCTGCAGTGTTCAATTATAATCTGATATGAGTGCAGAACATTACACCCAACTCTTTTTTTACACGGTAGATATGTACGTTCCTCAGAAATCCGTATAAAAAAACTGGTAGGCGTTTCCCATAGTAAAATGGGGATACGTTCATTTAAAAACCGTGTATGATGAAATTAAGAACTATATTTACTTCGAAAATCCCTGTAAAAAATGTTGAAAACTATAAAATTTCCCATATGCATACAAATTGTATGTTCATATGGCATTTTATTGAAAATTAAAACTTAACCCTTTCGCCCCTACTGGGACAATATGTCCCAGCAAACTTCAAACATGGGTATAACTTTTAATTTTGATCCAATTACGCATTGAAATGTACCCTATAAAGCCTTGAAGTCTTCTTTGATGATCAGTAACCGCATTCCGTTATTATTGACATCAATTTCCCGTTACCGAATATTTTGCACAGACATATCGCGAAATTTCATCAGTCAGGCGTTGTATTTCAATGTGAAACGTCTATCTGGTTCAGTTTTTATTCGTAATATTCCGCTTGCTTTACGGTTTAGGTGTGAATAAAGATAATTCCTTCGAAATTGGAAATAAATTGGATTGAAAAAGGTAAGTTTTTTATATTTGTAACTACATTGGGACATATAATCCCAATAATGCATTTGTTTGGGATAATAATATCCCAATATTTGTTTATACCATTAGATGTCTACAAGGAAAAAATTGGGTGAGAACGAAATTGCTGATTATTTTTTACAAGAGGATAGCCGATGATTTTAGTGCCTCTGAGTCTAGCTATGAACCATCGGATGACGATGACGAAGAAGCAGAAGTTCCTGTAGCAAACGCTAAATATGTAAGCAAATCAGGTGATGAGTCTTCTTCTGAATCGGAGTTGGATGGCGATGACGGTCAAGTTTTAGGCGATCATCTTAATTCTTTAGAGAACAGTGAAGATCAGCCATTAGGCAATAAATGTAGCTGGACAAAGTTTGACGCCGGCGTCATTTTCGAACCGAAGTATATAATGCCCGTAGAAAAACCGGCTGAAGTTCTTATTGACTTTCCTCATGGTGCTTCCGACCTCGACGTTTTTCGGAAATGCCTACTATAACTAAAGTTAGCCGAAAACAAAAGATGGTTTCTAAATTAGAAGTTGATTGTCCACTAGCTATTGCAGACTTCAATCGTATAATGGGGGGCGCAGACTTAACAAATCAGAAGGCTGCAATATACGACATGAATCGTAAGTCGCAAAAATGGTGGAAAAATGTATTTTACAAGATTTTGATGCTAGCTGTGGTTAACGCTTAGATTATATTTACACAACGTCAACGCCGTAAAATTTCGCTTATTAAATTTATTGTGCCATTAGCCGAGTCAATGATAGCTGAAGGAATAAAGCACAAAAAGCTCACAACACGTCAATGTGGGGGAAGACAAGCAAAGCGATCACGAACTGAACGTCTAAATATTGGCGATCATCTTCCTATTGAACAGCCTTCTCGTCGCCGATGTGTTCATTCCTTCACAACTTCACAAAATAAGGAAACCAGAACCAAATACGTCTGTTCTGGATGCAACAACGCTTTATGTTTTAAATGTTTTGCTTCTTTTCACAAGTGACTTAAATTTGTAAAAGGAAAAATGAATAAACAGTGAAATCCATTATTTTTTATTAAAAGTTGATATTTCATTTTTTGTTCCTTTTGGTATTATTGGGACTTATGCGTCCCACCTATAAATGTTATTGGGATTATATATCCCAGGATAACCGTAAGGATATCCAATTTTTCAGGTATGCCAAACATCTTATATTTTTGTCATACTACAGTATTTGCTGTCGTAATGATGAAAACCCCGCCTGATTTCGAAAAAAACTCAGGGGTGAAAGGGTTAAAATACATAATTCATACAGGTGAAAAATTAATATGTAGAGCAAGCAAGAAACAAAAGAAATCTGTTAATCCAGAATTAAGAACAGAAAAATTAGAATAGAAATAAGGAAACAATATTTACATAGCTACATAATTATTCGTCACTACTTGGTAACAAGCGCAGTTGTATGCGACGAACTGGGCTAAAGTCGGTATCATCGCTGGAGATAGCCATTTCAGCAATGTAAATATCATGGGAACAAAATGTGGAGGTAAGAGTTATCGAATAAGGAGATTTCCCAAATTCCCATTGGGAACGGTAGATTAGAACTGCAACCAAATACGCAGTGCTTCACGAAAAAAACTTGATTAGGTGAGAGTATATTTCTGAAAGTAAAAATTAATTGTTTGAATCATAACTGCCTCAATAATCGAGCTACATTAGTTGACGAAATTAATTAACAATTTACAATTGTCCTCAGACAAATGGATGTAATTTAAATCATTCTATAGTGTCTATAGTGTCCTTAATGAAAATAAGACGATAATTATCTAGATATATTCCTAAATATATATAATTACATCATATAATCATCGGTTGAGAATTGTGCAACTATTTATTATTATTCAGTGTAATTTCAATCCACCTCAATTATGCAATGGCCCACGTTTGGTAATCAAAAAGATGACAAGAAATATTACATTATTTTAGCAACTATTTTGCCTGAAAATTTTAATCAAAATTAAATTTATCACAAGTATTATCAACTAACAACTTTGAAAATTAATAATTTCTTTCGAGTTGAATATAAAATTAATTAAATAAAAAAATCAATATGTGGCAATATATTTTATGATTATTTGTGCTCAATTACATTTCGAAGAAAATTGGTATTAATTATTTTTTAATTTGGAAGTAATCCACGGGGTTATTTTAATACCGGCAAAAACGTTTTCATTTTTATTTATAAATACAATTTTACTGTATTGAATAGTTAATAACTAATGTATACGTTAGTCACAGCAAAGTGTGCACGGAGTCCTCTAATTATGCATATATTCGAAAAGAGGGAACGGTAACTTAGACTACAGCCAAGCTATAATATCCTTCACAGATTCAACTTTTTCCGAAAAGAAATTGATTTTAATCGGTCAATTTGTATGCAGCTATATGCTATGTGGATCCAATATGAACAATATGTTCAAAAACTGAAGCGTTTTCCTGGACAATAAACCATGACAATATTCGTGAAAAATTCTTGCCAATAAAAAATTTTACTTACAATAACTTGATTTTGATCATTCATTTTAAATGACAACTATACGCTAGAGTGGTCCAATATTTTGGTATTATTATTTTGAGAAAAAGAGGTGTGTAAAGTTTCAGAGTGATATCTAAAAAAATAGGATTTAGTTCGGGTATATACAGACGGACATACGGATATTTGTTTTGGACGATACAAACTTTGGTGCAAACTTAATATGCTTTGTTCAATGTATTAAAAAATGTAATATATTGTTGGAAGTTATTTTCCATTTGCATAATAATTGATATATGCAATACCATGTTCAGATCGACACTTAATCACACGATTTCGGCTGTTGAGTGGTTTTTCCCACTAATCTTATAAATTTATCAAAATTTCGCCATACAAATATGACAGTTCAAAATCACTTCATCGGAGTGATTTGAAACTGATCCACGCTAAGTCTCTGTGTGCGACTCTGATTTTGCGCCTTCTACTTGTCAGCACTGGAAATCTATTACGTTATCACAGCTGATTTAGACACTACAAAGGGGAAAAAATGTAAACAAACAAATTTTTATTAGAGCAATGAATCTAATTTCTGCTGATACGCTGATTGGGAGAAGTTTCAGACACATTGCGAGATAAATGGCAATAACACCCCAATATCTGACAACCCTAACCAAGAAAGTGCGAGGTTAACAAAAATTATCCGTTCAGCAGCGAATGTTAGCATTCCCCATACAAAGCCAACAGCAAGTTCAAAGAGTGTTCCTTGGTGGAATATAGAAATCGCTGAATTGCGGGCAAAAAAACAGACAGCTTGGTATGAATACAAACGCGCTCGATCACTAGTCAACTTAATATCTTTCAGGAAAGCCAATGCTCTTTTCCGTCGGTCCGCGAAACAGGCCAAGCGTAAATGTTTTCAGGATTTCACAAGCAAAATAAATCCTTCGTCTAGTCCTAAGTTAATATGGAACGCTTTAAAAAAACTTTCTGGAGTGCCTAGAAATCTAACCATTCAGTGCGTAAAGGGGCCAACAGGTTTGGTAACCAATCCATCCGATATTTCCGAGTTATTTGCAAACCACTATTCTGAAACAAGCTCAGATATCTCATTCAGCACACAGTTTCAAACCTCTAAAACCACCACACTGTCCGACACTTCCTACTCTGTCTCCCCTCTTTCTTTTTCTGCTAAACAAATAGAAACCAGCATTTCACTGTCTGAATTCGAGTTCGTTGCATCTACCATTAAGGGTAAGTTTCCGGGGCAAGATAAAATTTCTTATCCAATTATCAGACATATGCCGAAAAGTCTCAAGCTCCGATTGGTAAAGCTTTACTGGTGTCTACCCCCAATTTTGGAAAACGTCCTGTGTTATACCAATACTTAAACCACACAAATCCTCCGATGAACTTGCTAACTTTAGGCCGATTTCCTTCCTTCCATGTATGGGCAAAATTTTGGAAAAGATCGTGGCTAACCGCTTGATGTGGTATGCTCAGCGAAACATGTTCATATCACCGAATCAAGTCGCCTACAAAAAAGGTCGAGGTACGTTAGATGCTTTAATCCAACTAGACTACTTCATTACTTACGCTTTGTCCAGCAAAACCACGTGTCCGTACAATCTCTGGACTTTCACAGAGCCTTCGACAAAATTGGAGCCCATAATATTAATCGAAAACTTAGAAAATGGAAAATAGGCCAGAATATGATACGTTTTATTACTAACTTTCTCACAAACAGAAAACTCAAAGTCAACGTAAATGGTTTTCTTTCTTCAACACTCCCGCTTTCTAATGGCACGCCGCAAGGCTCACCTCTTTCAGCCTTCCTTTTTATCATTGCTTTCGATGATATTAGTAGGATGATAAAAAATTACATAGGAGTTGAGCACCAGATCTATGCTGACTATGTTCTAATCTACCCAAAAGTCTCTAACGTTAATTTAGCTCAATCCTTATTTACTAATATACTCGCCAGAATTGAGACTTGGTCACTGGAGTCTGGTGCTTCACTTTCCTTAGACAAAACACATATCCTTCATGTATGTAGGAAGAAAAATTGCAACGGTATTTCACTTACCCACAACCAAACTAACATTGAATGTAAAACACAGCTGAAAATACTAGGATTAATTTTTGACTCTAAGTATAACTTTAATGCTCACTGTAAATATGTCAGAAAATCGTTAATGACACGATTAAATATTATTAAATATCTCTCGTCTAAGCATTCATTTATTCATCCGAACACACTAATCAATGTTGTCAAAGCTCTGCTAACTTCAAAAATAGATTATGGGCTCCCCATCTATGGCAATTGCTCCAAAAGCAGTATCAACCTTTTAAATGCACCATACCATTGCGCAATACGGCGAAGTCTCCGGGCCTTTCCAACCTCGCCAATAAAAACGATAATGGCTGTATCCGGTTTACCAACTATTCAAAATAAAATTATAGATTCTTCGCTCCAAATTCTTGCGAAAACGGCAGAGAACACCAACCCATTACTAAATACAACTATCACGCATGCCACGAAAAAAAGAAAAATTCCAAGAATACAATCGGCTATTTCGAGATGCTTAAGTTTCGCTGCAGAAAATAATATTTTACGTAACGCAACATGCAAATTCACTTCTCGACATCCTCCCTGTCTGGTCAATGATAAAATCCTACAGAATAAGCTTATGTTTTTGTCCAAGCAAAACACACCAAACGAAGTCTTTCAACAAACCTTTGCTGAACTGGAATCTAATTATACAAATAATGGCTGGAAGTTATTGTTTACGGATGGCTCCAAGTCCATCGATTCCACTTCGTTAGCAGTTGTCACTGCAACAGGGGAAATTATTTGCAATTGGCTTCTCCCCTCAACGAGCTCTGTATTTACCGCTGAAGGAGCTGCTATCCTTCATGCAGTTAATTACGCAAAAAAGACGAAAGGAAAGTTCCTCATCTGTACCGACAGCAAATCGTGTATGTCTGCAATAACGTCTCCTTCCAATCGCAATCCCATAATAGAAGTTATCAGGGATGCGGTCATTGGTGCCCCTCAGAAAATCCAAGTAATGTGGATCCCTGGCCATGCTGGTATTACAGGCAGACCTCGCTGCGAAAAATGTAGCCAGAACTCCTGCCTTAACATACTACGTCTCAACCAAGCAAGACATTTCTAACCTTATTAAGCACAAAAGGCATCAAAAAAACGCAAGCGAATGGAAAACATTTAAACATCACTACGCGGTCATAAACCTAGCCAGAAATCCAATAATCTACTCGTCAACAGTTCCAACTAGCGCAATGAAGACATATACTCGATTAAGGATTGGACACACTATCATAACACACGCCCACCTACTATCGGGTAAAAGCCCATCCATTTGCCCCCTTTGCGATGACACCGCTACTATCAAACACTTACTCACACTCTGTCCGATGCTCCACTCAACAGCCCAAAACTCTAGCAACATTGATCTCATAAAACTACTAAGTGAACCTTCAGAAAAAAATGTTATGATTGTATATAGATTCTTAAAAACCAACGATTTGTTAAAACATATTTAAGCAACTTACATCTTTACTAACCCTTAGCAAATAGAATTTTTCACGTAGTTATAATTACAAGGCGGCTGAAGGCCTCGTAGCCAGTGCTGCGTTTATGTATTTATATAATAAAACTCTTTTTTGTTATATGAATTATTATAAATAAATAAATAAATAAAATTTCTGCTGAAAACCGACTTCCCAAATGAAAAAATCCGTCCATTATTTCCATTATATGGAAAATATTTAAAAGAATACGGATGTTAATACAAAATACTATATGACAATGTTTTCTTTTGATAAATATTGAGCGATGTAAATTCTTGAATGGCAAAAACAGCTGTTTTTAATCTTTTCAACGGCAGTAAAAACACTGTTGGGTTATGAAATGCTTAAATATAATCTAATCTTTAAAATTTTCGGTCTGAACATGGTATAAGCTTATATAAATATACAAAATGATAATGAAACGGAAAAAACATGAATTACGCTCTAAAAATGTGTTTGCAGTCCGCTATATGTATCTATGCTTAACATATTTAAAGCGCAAAGTGCTTCGATGTCAAAATTGAATGAATGCAATAATGAATAGCTTAGCAACATGAACTATATAGAAATCAATATTAATAAACACAAATGTAGAACGGCTGACCGAACAGTGCGGCGAAGAAAGCAACCAGACACAACATGGGCGATAGCCAGCGGAATTTGGCAGGGTTGTTCAATTACAAAACTTGTACAAAATCTTAAAATATACGGAAGGAACTACGTAGGCATATACGAAAGGGGTAACATATAACAGAAATGTCTCTCACTGCTCATTGTTGTTGTGTATGGTACTGCATGTGGAGTTGATGGGTGAAATCGAATTGGATAGACTTGACCACTGGTCAAAAGTACATGGAGAGCGACAACCACAGTAAAAGTATTTTAAAAAGGTCACCAATAACCAGTTTAAGAAGGTTTGTAAAGAAATACAATGAAAGCTTAGTCAGAGAAAAGGATGCGTTCGAATAATGACAAATTATGCAGGCACACAGTTAAAAAGGCCGCTATCGGAATAAGTTGTATGTGGACCGGTTTGTGCTTGAGTACCCTGCATAATCAAATGATAATAACTTTAAAGCCTTCAAATTTGCCTGACCACTGGTCACTTTGAATAGTCTGGGAAAGAAAACAAGTTTCTCAATTCTATAAGATTTGCGGTCTGGACAGAAGTAGTTAAAAACCTGATTGAAGTCTGTAAGCAACAAAGTGTATTTTTCGCATATGTATGTAACGTGGCCGTAAGCTGGCCATTACAGGATTTACACGCTACGAAAACGTTAAAAAAACTATAAATTTACAAATACGTAAAATAGAAATTAACAAAACAAATGGGGTCCTTATTTGCATAAAAATATAAAAGAGTTAGAAGCACTAGAAAGTTTTAAGAGCTATACAGACTTTTTAAAAAGTTTCCGATGTGGTTTTAGTCCTATTTCACCCATTTTCGTGATGACGTGATTTCACCAAAAAATGGGCGGTGCCATGCCCATCGTTCAGTGGCGTAGCTATAACTTCGGGCGCCCGGGGCCAAGGATGTTCTGCCGCCCCCCTTTATCTACCTACCTACAAGTTTCATGTGGTGGTTCGAACAAAAGTGAATTTAAAAAAAAAAATTTGATATTACGTATATAAAATTTAGGAACTAGAAGCCACGCAAATTCTGAAGTTCCAAAATTCTCACAATACAGTTTTAAGGAAATTGATAGTAAATTTACAAGACATCTTATTAAAAGCCGTAGAAAAAACCCATTTTCGCCCTATATCTTGTACACTTTTGACACAATTTGCAGGAATTTTTGCCCGACTTGGAGTTTTTAAATACCATTTTTGAAAATTTCTAGAAATAAAAGTATTTGTTACATCAAAGCATAGGCATAGCTAGACAAAGCTAGAAAAGTGCATCTTTAAGTTCTGTCACTATTTTTAAGAAAGATGTAAGCCAAAAGATAAAAGACAAATTCAAAGACTGAAGAGTATTCGAGTAAAAATTAATATTTTTCATTGTTATTCAGATTATTACATTGTGAGTGTACAACTCTTTATCTTTTATAATAAATTTTGTAAAAAAAATGTTGAAGTATTTTTCTGAATATTAAAAAACAGCGAATATCGACACCATGTCAAATGCAACAGTTTTCCATACAAGCCCTTGATCCCGATCGTTCGGTTTGTATGGCAGCTATATGCTATAGTGAGCCGATCTGAACAATTTCTTCCGATATTACATTATTTCCATGAACAATAACTCATACCAAATTTCGTGAAGATGCCACCTCAAATGAGGAAATTTCCCATGCAAGCATTTGATTCCGATCATTCAGTTTGTATGGCAGCTATATGCTATAGTTAACCGATCTGAACAATTTCTTTGGAGATTACATTGTTGCTTTAGAAAATAATCTATACCAAATTTTTGTGAAGATACATTGTCAAATGCAAAAGTTTTCCATACCAGCACTAGATTCCGATCGTTCAGTTTGTATGGCAGCTATTTGCAATAGTTAACCAATCTGAACAATTTCTTCGGATATTACATAGTTGTTTTAAAAAATATTCTATACCAAATTGCGTGAAGATACCACGTCAAAAGCAAAAGTTTTCCATACCAGCTCAAGATTCCGAAGAAAAAACGTTAACTTCGGCTGCACCGAAGCAAATACATACACCCTTCACAGGTGCATTTTTTTAGTAACTACGAGTTCAGTTTGTATGGAAGCTATATGCTATAGTAATTCGATTTGAACAATTTTTTCGGATATTATATTACAACCTTAACCAGTAATTCATGTCGAATTTCGTGAAGATACTACGTCAAATGCGAAAGTTTTCCGTACAAGCCCTTAATTCCGAGCATCCGGTTTGTGGCAGCTATATGCTATAGTTCACCGATCGGAACAATTTCTTTCGATATTACATTATTTCTATAAACTATAACTCATACCAAATTTCGTGAAGATATATCGCTAAATGTGAAAAATTTTCCATACAAGATTTTGTTTCCGATCGTTCAGCTTGTATGGAAGCTATATGTTATAGAGGTCCGATGTGGGCGGTTCCGACAAATGAGCAGCTTCTTAAAGAGAAAATGACGTTTGCAAAATTTCAAAACGATATCTTAAAAACTGAGGGACTAGTTCGTGTATATACCGACGGACAGACAGACAGACGGACATGGCTAAATCGACTCAGCTCAACATACTGATCATTTGTATATATACTTTATAGGGTCTCCGACGCATCATTCTGGGTTTTACATACTTCGTGATAAACTTAATACCCTGTTCAGGGTATAAAAATAGAGAATAAAAATAAACGGTGACAAATCGGTTCATGGAAATTTTATTAACAAAACAAGTAAGGAAGGGCTAAGTTTGGGTGCAACCGAACATATTATACTCTTGCAACTTGCAAGAATCAAAGCCTGGAAAATACTTTATGGTGTGAAACGTCACCCTGAGGTCGAAATGCAAGCAGAAAAGTGAAAACCGTTGTATGTAGTATATGGAAGTTGGGATAGTATCGACATGCTATTAACATGTACATATGTACTTACTAAGAATCTTATATAGTAAAGTCCGCCGGATGTTCGAAAATCCTGATATTAGTTTTATGAGGTGTAAGTCAAGTTTCCCCTCATTTGTTTTATCCACAAAGATTCACTATTATGCCTAAAAGCCCCTCTCGCATTTTTATTGAGATAACTCACATATTGGCCGATACATGCTGCACAAAGTTCGCAAATGTTTATATTATATTATGTACATATATGGGGGCTAAGAGAAGTATCGGCCGATTCTACCCTTTTAAACATACCATAAGATATTAATTATTCCTGAATCTCAATTATATATCTTACACATTGACCGATAATTTCGAACAAAAGTCAACTATAGGTACTGGGGTCCAAATATTCGGTGCCTACGGGCTGGAACAGTTTTTGTTGGGTTTAAACAATTTTTGGTCATAAGGTGGCATACACTGAAGTCATTATTCGTGCAAAATTTAATCTCGTTATATTAATTGCTTTTTGATTTGTGTACTGGAAAGTAAAAGAATAAAGTGGAATTTAAAATTGTACTACATGGGTAGTAGGCGTGGTTATTGTATGGGGAGTGAGCGGAGTTATCCTCCGATTTCATCTTTTTTCTCACTGTCGGTAGAAGTTCTTATAAGATTTCTACTTAGCAAATTTGCTTGTTGTAGCTTTAGTGGTTTAGGAGACATGTACATTAAATTTGTTAGAGGGCGGGGCCTTACCCAATTTTTCACAATGTGGCAAATTAGCACAACGATGGTTGTGCCATACGTTTTAAGAGCGGTAAGGGGACAAAAAATTCAATATCCTTGGAATGGTGGAATGAACAACAATTTTTTTTCAACTTATTAAAGGTGAATATTTTCCGTGTTGTGTCACAAACTTTTCAGTTTTTTTAGCATGAAAAACACTTAAAAAATTTCAATTGTTTAACAAAAAATTATGTAAAATATTATTATTTAAACGAATGGATCCGAAAAAAATATTTATAATATAGCACGAACATTTTTCTTTTATTTCACAAAATTTTATCGATTTATCTCCAGTAGTTCATGAGAAACTAATTTTACAATTTTATCATCCTCTAAATTTCAACCTTCAATAACTTGAACAAAAAAAGAATATATCTTATCTATAAATATGAATCGCAAAATGTGTTGCTAAGTGCATAACTCAACAACGCCTGAATCAATTTGGCCAATTCTTTTTTCTAAATGTTCGTTGAGGTTCAAGGATAGTTTTTACGGCAATAAAATTTCGAATAATTGCGGGAAAACCCCTAAAAACAGCTCTTTTCTTTTTCTCATACAAACGAATGATTGTTTGGTAACTCTAAGAGAACGGCTGCACGAATCTTGATGAAATTTGCAGAGGTTGTTCGTTGTGGATTGGGGAAGGTTTGGAAATAAAAATACTTTTGGCTTTTCATGAGGAAAGGTCAAAAAATTGGACAATTCCAAAATGTAACTTTTTTCCATACAATTTTTTTTTTAAATTTTTGTTTGTTTTGTTTTTCAATATTTTGATTTTTAAATTATTTGAATCGTTCAATTTCGGTTGCTTGCTTTTTTTCCGGCTATTCAAAATAAAAATTATTGAAAATGATTCTGAGAAAACTTTATGTGCGTTCCACATAATGTGATCAATTGCAGATTGAAATTTGTTATGAAGCCACGAAGATGTCGCTCTAATATCGGTCGACGTTCTTTTTGCCATGAATTGTATGGCAGCCCAAGGCAAGGCAAGAAATATTCCCAGGATGCGATGGCATACGTGTGGAATTATGCATCGCGGACAATCGGCAAGCGATCGTCACGATGTCACAGCACGACTTTTTAAACAATATTTGCGATGTTTGATGGACTTTATCTTGAAGCAACGTGTGGTATATGTGGTGCTGTTAGATGCCAGATGTACTCTGTTGAGTGGCAAAAGAGAGGTTTGCCACACGCCACATTCTTCTTTGGATGGTGGATGGTGGTTATCAAATTGATGAACTCATTTCTGCGGAAATTCCTGATGCAGAGAGAGATCCAGTATTATACGAAGTGGTGAAAATCAATATGGTTCATGAACCTTGCGGACACCACAATCCCACTTCGGGTTGTATGTCTGACAATAAATGTGTGCTTTTTCCATAAATTTGCTATCTTCCGAAGCTTTATTGAACAGTATTTATTTTAAATCAAAAATTTTCTAGGTCCTAATAGTATGTGTAGCTTAGGTTAATAAGGTTAAATAAATAGAATTGAAAAAAAAAGTTTATTCGTTGTGGTACTCAAAACTGCTAATTACGGATCAAAAAAACTATATGACGGTCTACAGAGCGATAAATACCCAAAGCCAGCCACAAATTTACTAAACTGTCTTTGAAGTACTACAGCCAATTCGCCGAGTTCGTAGAAATTATGGCAACTAAAATATATTAACCTTAGTCTGCCGAAAGCTAAACAGCGAAGTAGAAGTGTGTAGATGTTTCCCCCTTATTATCCTCAGTACAAATTTGATAAGTTACGGCTAAGTGAACCTTGTCAAGTGCTTGTAGTTTTATGTACCTTCTGCATTCCAATCTGGGTCAGAAGGTTTTCGCAACCCTAAAAGTGGTGGTTGCTGACCAACACTTATGGATCTCGAACGAGTTCCGTAGATCCAGCGCCCGAGTGAACGAAGATAAGGAAACCCTTGCTAGTTCCAATCCTGATGGAATTTGAGTATGAATGCCTTTTCTGCAAGCCATCGACTTTACATTTTTTAACGATTTCGCTGTTGTCAAACACCCAGATAAGTTTTACGTGGAAGTAGCATGATGCCACAGCTACTAAGCTCATACATTTTTTGATTAACTTTAAGCTTACCGTCAGCGAGCCGAAAAGTACTTCTTTGAAGTACATCTGCTACTGCCTTTACAGCTGCCACTTATGCTTAGAAGATACTACACTGACTTGGTAAGGGTTCATTCAGAACTCTCGACAAAAAACTCTCCCTCCAATCTTTCCCATGAGCTTCGAGCCATCCATGAAAAATTTCACTGTGCTCCAGTCACTCCGCCTCGTACACTTTGCCCTTCGGAGATATGTGCCTAGAGAAGATGCCGCTAGGAGTGAACAACACGGTGCATAAGTTCAAGTTATTAGGAATGCAATCGAAGTGCCAAAGAATTTAGGAATATCCCACTCTGGGACTTTTAATGCATCTGGCTTCCTGGAACCTGATAGCAACCTTCGCAGCGGTGCATTTGCCGGCTATGTCGACACACTAACTAAATGCTTTTCTTTCGGAACCACAAACTAGAAATGATGGATATCCACTCTATCGGCGTCGCTTACAACACGACAATGGCAGAACATTCAGCATTCAATTTAGAAGAGTGAATATCGAAGTTGACAACACATGGATCGTACTATATTTACCATTATTGTGTAATTCACATTCAAAACCCATGTATGTATGAGTATTGCAGTTTGGTGTAATCGATAAAATACGTTCGTAAGTACGTCACCAAAGAAAGCAACATGGCGGTTATTGGTATTGAACGAGATGAGATCAGCAAGTATCAAATCGGTCGATACGTGAACTGCAATAAAGCACTTTGCAGGATATTTACTTTTGCAATTCTTGAACGTTTTCCGACTGTTGCGCGTCTCGCAGTTAATTTAGAGAATGGTCAAAGAATGTATTTCAACCCAGAGAATACAGTACAGCCCGTGGAAACACCGCCAGCAACAAAATTAACATTTACGAGTTTTTGCTCAACTTTCGTCAGTGATCCGTTTGCGAATAGTACATACATTGCGCTATTCGGAAATACCTTGATATTATACATAGTTATGCAGAAAGCAAGGTAAACCAGTAGATGGACATCCAGGTGTGTTATCAACTAATGCATTAGGACGAATTTACACAATCCACCCGAAAAACGACGGTTGTTTCTACCTTCGGTTGCCATTGATTAATGTACGCTGTTCAACTTTATTTAAGTCATTGGGTACTGTGAATGGTACGGTGTGTGCAAGTTTTGGAGAGGAAATTTTACATCGTCTTCGCTTAAAATTGGATATGGGTCAATTCCGGTTGATACTTCCGGTGGTTTGATATCAATTACATCTGCCGTTTATCAATTCACGAAAGATGAACTCATCACGAATGTTCGGACATTGGCCAAATTATTGTAACTCCTTAAGTGCACGCGCAATATTTGTTGCCAAAAATACCGATGTTGTTGACTTAAGCTGGAAGATTCAAAGTCAAATTCCGGGAGAATTGCGCTCATACAAATCGATCGATCGTATTGACAATGAAGACGACGCCGTGGATTATCCAGTGGCTTGGTATGCCACCGCATCAGTTACGTCCTAAAGTTGGATCTGTCGTTATTATGTGTTATGTTATGTTATGTGTAATGAAACCCAACTGATTGTGACGCACCTATCGAATACAAGTGGACAGAATGCTTGATTCTACGAATTCTTTTGAGTTCTATCGATTTGCCATTTCGGTTCAAACCCATTCCGTTTCCAGTGAAAATTGCATTTGAGATGACAATCAACAGGACACAAGGATAGTCGCATAGTGTGTGGCATACATTTGGAAATGCTATGGTTTTCACACGGCCAGATATACGAGTTGGAAAACCATCTTTTCTGTACACCGGAACAGACACCAAAAATTTTTGCTTAACAAGCTGCATTACATTGAAAAAAAAAAAAAATGAAATGATATATTTAACTTTCTTTTTTTTTCAAAACACATAATTTCAGACAGGACTACGGCTGCGGGGTCAGCTAGTAGTATATACAGTTTGTTGAATTATAGAATAATGTTGAATAATGTTGAATTTCAAAAAGCTTTTGGAAGTTTGGAAAGAATGTATGTCAGATGGAATTTAAAATTGTGTTATGTGAAGAGTAGAGCGTGACATTCATTGTACTCTTTAATATGACCAAACATCAGCTTTGTTAAAATACTTTCGAAACTCTTCTAATTTTCGTTCCCGCATTACCTTACTAACGTCGTTGCTATCTTCGCTGGACTTATTGGCTCTCGATCTCATGTAAAGATGAATAAGACCATCTTTAAGTCATCTTAAGTTGACAGCTTGCCGTCAACCTCTCTCTCTAACGTCGCTTTTAGTATTAAATAATTAATACGAAAGCTTATATTTTCATTGGTGCAGAGGTATGGAAGAATTAAAGTGAGGAGTTGTTTCTTTGCAGCAAAA
The DNA here is from genome assembly GCF_016617805.1 of Bactrocera tryoni. Lineage (NCBI taxonomy): Eukaryota > Metazoa > Arthropoda > Insecta > Diptera > Tephritidae > Bactrocera > Bactrocera tryoni. Next base: position 22,941,769 of record NW_024395824.1, on the reverse strand, counting down.
TTCTCAACTTGGTTTATTTCTTATGTTTCTGGTTTCTTTCTTTTTTAATTTAAATAATATTAGTTCATTTAAACTTTAAAATGCCAATTCATATGCGTTTACGTAACGGAAGTAGGTAAATAAATAATGCATATACTTACATGCATACATATCATCTACGACGTACCCAAGAACGTATACTAGCGTCAGTTTATATTCGAAAAGTCCAATCCGTGCCGTCACTCCATTACTTTACGGTTTTCGTTATCCACCAGTGCCAAGATTTTTATTTTCTTCATTTTGCCCGCATTCGATTTTTGCGTTTCGTGTACCTTCAAATATTATTTCATGGCACACATAAGTATGTATTTAGCTGCACACAGGCTTCTACAAAAATGACTTCACGAATGCAGTGTGTGTTGAGACGTTTCCCCTTCGGTACTATGTGCACCCTTGGCGACTTACTTTACTTCGATTATCTGTATATATTTTTGTTATTTTATTCAAACCCGCTACGCCAAACAGGTTAACAGTTATGTATGTATGTATATGTATTTATGCCATCGGCAACTACGTTATAAAAAATCTTAAAATTATTAACAATATTATTATATATTATTATATATTATCGACCGTAGACAAGAAATAAAGGAAAATGTAGTGTAGACACTAAAATAAATAATAATGACGAAATATACTTATGTATGAGCATATGCATAACGAAAGTTATTGTATCTATCCTATATAATTATAAATAGAGTATTCCCCGCTTAATTGACCACCAGTAAATTGATTTTCACGCTTATTTGAACCACCTCATCGGTCAGAAATAAGGGTTATTGAAAAACAAAATTTCGTTAAATTTTCCCCTATAAATCGTAAATTCCTGATGGTCATTTGCGCTTTGGCAACGGAATATCGCAATCGATGGTACGATGAGCTGTACGAGGTTTACGACGAAATTGACATATATAGTTCAGCGAATTAAGAGACAGCGGCTGCGCTATAACCACGTAAGCGGTGTCTACACTATTAAAGAAGAAAAAGAAGAACCGCATAAAAAACTTTCGCCAAAAAATAAACTGGCACATCGCACATACTTATTTCGCAGCATTTGTAATAAGCAGAAGTTGACTTCTCTGCAAAGCAATTGGAAACATATGTTTATTGGTGAAGATATTTAGCATGGTTTTGATGTTGAGAAGCAAGATGGTCATTAAATAATTAAATTTAAAATACGTACAAGAATTTCAAACATATTTATATTCAGAAAACAATAATCGCATTTAATTTCACATAGATAGGAACTACGAAGAGTATTTAAATTGTAAAGAATTTTTCGGTTTAAAGTTAAAAATATTACATATAATAAACATCATTACCAAAAAGTAATTAAATACTTACAGCACGCAGATGAATCTTTTTCAATTGATTAGGTTTTCCAATTGAGCTGGACACCTACAATTGAACGAATTGCTCATTTAAACAAGTATCGGTTATTTGATTCCCCAGTTAATTGATTCAAAAATTTTGAAACTTTTGAACTTGAAAATATTTTAAAGTGATTTCAGCAGCAAGTTTTCGTCTGAAGATAGAAAATATGTGAAAACACTTTCCTAGTATCATAGGAAAGCTTAAGAAGAATAAAATCATTCCAGAATAAATTGCACGATAGTTTTTGAGATTTTCAGGGCTTAAAAAATATTTCCGGAAATCGGAAGAACGTACGTGAACGAGACTTTTGTCAATAGGAACTCAGTCGGAAAGGTTATATAAACGTGGTTAGAGAAGTTTGATATTTTGTAGTTGGCTACTACTCACTATCTTTAGAATCTTTTAGCTCGTGCTTCGTTGTGTTTCCTTTTTGTTAATACCAGTATTTTCACAGTTAAACAAATAAAGCCTTGTAAGACTGCAATAATTACTTAAAAACGGTATATAATAATAAGAATAATTTTATTTATCAAAATTTATGGTTATGGCCCTTCAGATGTATTATCTATATTAGCATTAAGGATAAAGCATGAGCCAAGTCTTTTAAAATCAAACTTACTAAATTCTGTCTATTATATATTTTATTATAACTTTCTTTATTAAGTTTTTAAAAGTCTAACTCTGCTATTTAGTAAGTTAACTTAAACGCCTTATATTCACATGGCTTTGCTTCCATATTAGTCTATGAGTTAGCATTTCGTTTCCTATTGGGTATACAAATGCTCGTTCGCTATTTTCTTACGCGCTTTACTGCCGTCTCACAACGACCCATTAGTTAAGGTTTGCTCCTTGCGTTTACTACTGTTGTAGCTGCAGCAGCTGTAGCTGCCTTCTTTGAGGCGCTGTCGCTGATGTTCGCGTATTTGCTACGCTTACTAAGCTCCGCCCTATTTTCTTCTTCTTCTTCGACTACACCGCCCTTATTTTTTAAATTTTCATATTTGTGTAGTTGAGAGTGCGGTTGTCGGTACCCCTCTTTATATGTGGCTGTCACAGTGTTAGCTATACATAGCAAATCCAAAACTGTTCTTTTCTCTTTCGGCATTTTTTGCTCTCTGCTAATTTTTATATTTTGTTAACTTCTTATTCGCTTTGAGTCGCGTTTTTCTTTCCATTTTTATGTGTACAAATATGCATAGTCAAGGGAAGCTCTCATGCGCTAATTCGTATATTCTACCGCTATACTACAGCGTCTCCATTGTAGAGTGTATTTTTATACTCTCACATCAGGTCGCACGAGAGTACAATTGTCTTGTTCTCCTATTTGATCAGGATGGCGAAACGAGTTAAATTCTAGATGTGTGTTCATCCAGGACTCCTTTCCATATATTACAATTTTAAATTCCTTATGATTGTTTTACTTTATACTACATACAAGTATGTAAATCAATCATCTATGAAGTTGTCAGAATAACAATCAGAGCTTTTCCTGTCTAAAAATGATAAAATCTATCCATATCTTGAATATGTGAACCCAAGTGTTTGTGACTTTTTACATATAATACAATACTTTAAATTTGGAAAAAATATCTCGGACATGTAGTAAAATTTATTGATTAAACTAAGTAAGTGTACGTTTTATATGACTGCAATCTATACACGGTTTCATCGAATAAACAATGTTGTATTCTGACGCAACATTTTTTGATAAACATTTTGCTAACGTAAAAAAAGGGCTATACCAGTATGACACTTTCAAAAAAAAATGTTTTTTATTTGCTTTTTCGATAATATATATTTCCAAAAATACCCAGTGAAATAGGCAAGGTCGTATTAAATTACGTTTTGGATGGCAGCGTTCTAAAGAATGACCGCTCGCAGGTATAATCATATATGAGGGAAACTTTAAACGCGTTTTTCTCGAAACGACATTTTTCAAAATTGCTGACATCATGACTCAACGAGAAATTAACCGATCGACTTCAAATTAAAACAGAGTATAGTTGAATTCATTTACCATACAATGACCTACGATCTTTTTGATTGGTTGAAAATTGTCAATTCGGCATTAAAAAAACGACCATATTTTACCTAACCTATTTTTTTCAAAATTACGCCATTTTGTTAATTTTTGATATTTTTCAAAATCGGAAGTCATTCTATAGGAAATATGTTTGAGTTTAATAAACTTTTTGAGTTTTTTTGTTTCAGCTACTCATTTGACCGGAATCATGTCAGTAGTTGCCGCACTTTTTTTGGCATCTCCGAAGACATCCCATTACTCCGTTATTTTCCAACTTTTTCTCAAAAAAAATCTTAATGTATAACTGAAAACATACCATATTACGTTCAAAGAAGTTCCAAATATTCAATGACGTACTTTCTTTTAAAAAAATTCACGAAAATCACCTAATTTTTCATGCGTTACACTGGAATAGCCCCTTAAGCCATGAAAATTGCGAGAGTATGCAATGCTAGGTTTTCCCCCGAACTTAGTCTTTCCTTACTTGTGTCATATTATCTTTTGCCAATTTTTTTATATACTCACAAAAGCTCGCTCGCGTTTTATTTTGTTCTCTGTGTTACCGCACGCCAATGAAATTTGACTGCACTGCATCAGACATCGTTTTGTCGATATGAAAACCCACTTCTGCATCATTTTAAGAACATGCAAGAACACATATGTACATATATGAATCTATAATCTACAGTAAAAGCTGACAAAAACAAACGTGGTCATCTATGGTATGTAGCAAATATGGTATATAAATAATAATTAAACATGTATTAGTAATTGAAATTACCCTTTTTTGGAACAGCAGGTTCTTCTTTTAAATAAATAAATGTTCTTCAAATTTCATTCTGCAGTTTTCTTTATATAGATATGTATTTTGCTTATACGTAATTTAATCGGGTGAAAAGAGTTTAATTGGCCGCTACAGAATCTCTATGTTTTTATTCTAATTTGAACTTTCCGCACATTTAAATTTGTTTCGTTATTACATTCATCGCCAATTACGTCATATTAGACCCGTTGAATCGTGATTAGAAATATTTTCATATTGAGTTTTTTTATTCAATCCAATATTATAACATTTCCAAATTGTTGACAATTCCAGACAACTTAAGAGAAAACAAACAAATTTAAAAGGTAAGGACTGTAAAGTTTTTGGTAAAAAACACAAATTTTTAAAGTGTTCATTTATTGGCGATGACAATGTATACAAAGGTTGTCAAAAAAGTCTTGCGGTATTTTTATTGATTTTTTTTTTTATTGAAATTGAAATGAATTTTTGATGACTCATGCCCAGCTCTTGACTGATGTTACGGCTACTACTATGCCGGTCTCTTTCGACCAATTCAGCGATTTGATCGCAATTTTCGACGACAGGCCTTCAGGAGCGTGGCGCATCTTCGACCACCTCTACACCAGAACGAAAACGTCGAAACCATCGTTGTGCGGTGGAAATGGAAACTGTATCGGGTCCATAAACTGCACAAATTTTATTGTTTGCTTGAGATGCATTTTTGCCTTTATCGTAGTAGTACTGTAAAATATGCCGTATTTTCTCTTTATTTCGCTCCATGCTTGCGACGCTTTAACTCACGAACGACTTAAAAGAAACGACAATCAATCAAACACGTGTTAGCGCCTGAAATGAGCTTTCCAAAAAGATATAGCATGACCCGATGCGACGAATAAAATTAGAACTACGCGCTTTCAGCGCCAACTAGCGAAAATGCCGCAAGACTTTTTTGGCAACCTCTATATAAACGAAGTAATATGTATGTATGTATAGAAATCTATGTTCACTATCTTAGCATACTGGAATATCCAGATTGCCTAGTCATGCGCGGTCAGCCCAGTCGATTGACAGATAGTTGAGCGCGGTTGAACTCTTATGTATTCAAAACAAGAAAAAACTTTAACTTTGGTAGCACTGAACTGGAATACCTTTCAGAAGTAAAGAAGTTTAGGTACAAGAACTTGATTTTGGCCGTTCAGTTCGTAAAGCAGCTAATATGCAAAGCAGTCCGATCATAATAATTTCTCCAGATTTTATAACGTTGCAACGTTGACAACAATACAAGCCAAATTTCGTGAAGATATCTTATCAGAAAAACAGTTTCTATTACAAACACTTATTTCCGATCGTTTAGCAGCAGCTATATATGCCGTAGATCTGAACAATTTCTTCGGAGATTGCATCATTGCACAATATTCCATGTCAAATTTCATGAAGATATCTCATCAAATTAAAAAGCCTTCCATACAAGCACTAGATTCTTATAGCTTTTCTTGTATGGCAAATATATATACTGGTTCGATATCCGCCAAATGAACAGCTCAGGGTATAAAAAAAAAACAATCAAAGGGATTCTTCTCTACACGCAATATCCGGAGATGTCTCTATGTGTATCACTTTCCAATCCAAGTCTCGTCACATACATATGTATATATTCCTCGGGAACTTGACTTTTGTACATATTATGCTTATAAATATTGAAAACCTACAAATAAATAAAGTCTTGATTACCCAAGTCCTACGTGAGGGTAGTTGGACTTCGCACCGTCTGAGCCTATGTTGTTAATTATTTAAATAATGGGTTGCCAAAAAAGTCTTGCGGTATTTTATTGAATTTTTTTTTATTGAAATTGGAATGAATTTTTGATGACTCATGCCCAGCTCTTGACCGATGCTACGGCTGCAAGTATGCCGGTCTCTTTCGACCAATTCAGCGATTTTATCGCAATTTTCGACGACAAGCCTTCCGGAGCGTGGCGCATCTTCGACCACCTCTACACCAGAACGAAAACGTTGAAACCATCGTTGTGCGGTGGAAATGCAAACTGTATCGGGTCCATAAACTGCACAAATTTTATTGGCGGCTTGAGATGCATTTTTGCCTTTATCGTAGTAGTACTGTAAAATATGCCGTATTTTCTCTTTATTTCGCTCCATGTTTGCGACGCTATAACTCACGAACGACTTAAAAGAAACGACAATCAATCAAACACGTGTTAGCGCGTGAAATGAGCTTTCCAAAAAGGTATGTATAGCAGACCCGATGGGACGAATAAAACTAGAACTACGCGCTTTCAGCGCCAACTAGCGAAAATACCGCAAGACTTTTTTGACAATCTTATATTTTCGTGCTTTTAATGTAGATATTTTTAATTTAAATTAAACCGATATGTTTGAATGTTAAGAGCTTATGCTACTTCATTTTCAATTAATATATTGCCAATCCTGTCAGTCTTCCTATATGTACAGTGGCGTAGCTAGGGAGGGGCGGAGGGGGCCGTCGCCCCGGGCGCAACGTCTTGGGGGCGGCAAAACGATATTCGCTGTTTTTTAATATAATACTTCAAAAAATACTTTTATTTCTCCAAATTTTCAAAAATGGTATTTAAAAACTCCAATTCGGGCAGAAATTCCTGCAAATTGTGTCAAAAGTGTACAAGATATAGGGCGGAAATGGGTTTTTTCTATGGCTCTTATTAAGATGTCTTGTAAATTTACTAACAATTTCCTCAAAAACCGTATTGTGAGAATTTTTGGAACTTCGGAATTTGTGTGACTTCTAGTTCCTAAATTTTATATATTTAATATCGAAGATATTTTGTAAAAATTCACTTTTGTTCGAACCACCTAATGAAACTTGTAGGTAGGTAGATAAAGGGGGGCGGCGCAACATCCTTTGCCCCGGGCGCCCGAAGTTGTAGCTACGCCACTGTATATATGTATATATTATATACATATATATAATTCGTTGGAACAAATATAATTTAAAACGTACAATAGTGTACTGTTAGGAGCAATTTTTCTACCAATACCTTGTAATTGATTATTGAGACATCTTAATTTTTACCCTTAGTTATCGCTTGGCCAATATATTTCAAAATATTTCTATTTATATATTTATTAACAGACATTTTTTGTGTTTTTTGTATACATCTTTATGATTGTGTACATCTTCATAATTTTTTGAGTTGTTTTCACTGGTTCATATTTTCATCTAAGTTGGCTGTATGTATGTAAAATAGAAGGGAATTTCTATTAATACACTGACGTTCTGCTTTCTTGTATGTATACCTTTTTTTTACTTCAGAGAGCACCAAATTTATACAATATATGCCCCAGCAGAGTTAGTAATATATGGAAATGATTATACTTTGGATAAAAACTTTATTAATTGTGTAAGATAAAACGCAAATATCCCTCGGTTACATCTCTGTATGTATGTATATCACACTCAATGCTACCCTCTAAACACAAGCCTGCTGCCAGTAAAGGAACCCAATGCCCATAGGTCCATTTGCTTTTATAGCTAATATATAGAGACATATATATATACACCTACACATATATCATACTTCTTAATGCCAATGGTGGATGGAGGATTAATGTGAGTTGTTAGATGATGCCGGCATTTCTATAAGAATTGTAAAAGTTTCTTGAGTTTGCCATTTTTTCTCTTACTTTTCCTTTACATCAGTATTTTTAAACAGGTATACAAGTATAGGTACAAATTGTCTGATGTGTAAACTTATGAGATATGTCGTCTGCATAAGAAATTGTCATTATTATTAATGTATCTTCTTTCAGCTATGTATATACTAAAATACTTATATACATTCATATTTATAGGCGTATTTCATACAATTATTCAAGTAAAACCAACTAGTTATGAGCTACATTAGAGCAAGGGTGCACAGTTCAATTATTCAGGTGACTGTGACTTTACACCGCAAATGATCCTTGTTACTTTGAATAACTGATAACCTATAATATATAAAGTTGTTTGAATTATAAAATCAAACTGTTTGATTTGTAAGATCAAACTTTTGAACTCAAAATAGATTATTTATTCCTTACCTCTGGTGGGGGGAAATAAAATGACCTTCATTGAGTGAGAAATATTTCATTCTGATTTTATTTGGTATTTTTCTTTGCTTATATACAAATTTTTAAAACTATCTTATCTAATTAAATATATGTATGTGTATGTTTGTTACAGCACACCACATGGGGTTGTTTTCAATTATACAATTTATGTTGTATGGTTTGGGCTGTTTTCAAGTGCACAAGTGCATTTGTAATCAATTGCCCAAACCTAAGTAAATAAGTTTATATAACATATCTTGAGTACATGCGTATTGCATATAAATGCATACGTGCCTCATATATGTATGTATGCTGCATATAAATGCATATATTTTTATGTGTTTGTTTATTTATATTGCTTCTGTCTTAACTAATATACTACAATATAACTAATATATATGTATGTGGACTGAATAACTTATTACAATAGCTACAATATTTCTTATCTTATTTGTAAATAATATAAAATTGTCTAAATATAAATATATTAATTATTATTAGAAGAAAAATATCAATGTTCAATTTTGAACATTCTCCCGGGCGGCAAAAGTGACTTCAGGGAAAGTGATTGCAGCTTGTAGTCGTCGCCTGGTTTTCAATCGATAGTAAATGAAGACTGCTACTAGTACGCCGATTATAAAGAATAACAATGCGTACTGAATGTCCATGTTCATTTTTGAACAAAAGTTATATATACTGATTATATAATTCCTACAACTGATAACCTTCGATTTACTACTATCCAAAGCTTTCGAAACAGCTACTAATATTTTTGCGTGTTGGTGTTTATTCGGTATGAAATCTGACTTAAAGACTCTGAGGAGGTTGATATTGCAGTTGGGCGGAACTGTTACTCTGTCCACTGATTATGGAAAAATTAAAAAGAACTATAGCTAAAACACAAATTAAGATACACAGCTTTATTTCGGCACTGGGCATTAGTGGCTCAATAATTTTTGGTTAGTTAGTTAGTTGGTAAGTCTTCACAAAGCCTCCTGATACAATTTGAAAATGGGTAAAATTAGATAACACGTAATGTTTATAACGGTGAAATTAAAAACTACTAAAACTGTGAAAATTCGCTAAAGAAATACACCAGAGAAACAAAAATTTGCAGTAATGATAGTACGGAGGAGCTATTGAAATTCAGAATTCATCTTATCAAGTGTACATAGAATATTGTACACGTATTAGTTTTATGCCGAAAATGGGAGAAGTTGGTCCATTCGTTTTAGTCGACCGTATGCAGAATATGTATATTAGAGGCAATAATGCTTAAAGTATGTACACTCGGCGAAAAAAAACCCACGCACTCTACAGAGTGCTTTTATATAGCGCAAAACTTGGATTCATATTATTCTAAGTTAAACATTTTTCTTTGAGGATCAACCACTTTTATTTAGTTTATGTTTCAAGCATTTTTATATAAAAAACTTATAGTTTAACACTTGTTATAGTGAAAAATGTAAAAACAATGTAAAATGTAAATTTTGTTCTGAGCAATAATGTAATTTTTGAAGAAGTTATTTACATATATTATGTTTTATATAATTTTTATTTAGCATTTGAATGCATAACGAATAACGAATTTTGAGCAAATAGTGACAGTTCAAAATAGGAATATTAGAAAATTTTCGCCTGCGTGGGTTTTTTTTTTCGCCGAGTGTATATTCAAAGGAAATTTGCCGGTTCCTTCATTTGTTAATGTTAATTTGTAAATAAAACGCAAGTATCTCTTTAAGAGGTTTAAAAAACCTCAAAATTACAATTAATTTATCAAAACACAAAGAACTATTTGAATTTGTTAAAAATTTTTAAAATACCAATTTATCGAATCTGAGTACTTCTTTCCGGTAGAACTCTTTTTTACCTTTGGGGATGCTTCAAAAATGTAACTCACGTTGATCCACTACCAGCGTCTTTTAAGTTCCCTCCTGTTGAGTTTTTTTTTGTATTAGCGGCCTTCGGCTGTACCTTATCTCTAATCGATCCGACCAGTACAAATAATCACTGAACTGCTGAACTATACATTAAAGACTAAATAACTCTTTATCGCTGAAGCTGTAAGAACAAATTATGTACTATCGAAAATTTGTTTGAATCTTAATTGCATCAGTTTTGGTTTTCAACCGACGAAAGTAAGGTTCAAACTTATTTTTGATAATAATATGTGCTGTGATTGTTGTGTAGAGAAGTATTGAAAAATGATAGTCTAATTAAATGAGTGGCACAATTCCTCAACTATGCTTAACAGACGTTTGCCTATCAATGGCAAAAAAAGACACTGGACGCTTAAAATTAGTGTTTATTTTCTACTGATGGTGTCATGGACACCAACTGACCTGACAAAACAATTACCCAACCGAAATACCAACCGCAATGAGTGAAGTTAATAAAAATCAATTAAAAATGTAATTGTTGAACAAAAACTCGTAGGTGAAAAAATGTAAATAGAAACAAAAGCAAACACAAAATAATAAAAAAAAAGAAAATGTAAGCAAGCTCATGTGAAATGTGTAAGGAACAATCAATTTAAGGCGGAAATCAACTTTTGACAAGTACGTAAATTGAAAAATTACAATAAGTATATCAACATATCTGCATAAATTTATTGTATAAAACGAGAAAATTTGTATTTCTATGATTTGAGTAAGTGATGAGCCGGTTCTTAACACCAGAGGATGTTATGCAAACTGCAAGACGATTACGGACTTGACATTAAAATAAACCGGATTGACGGGAAAACAGAATTCTTTTAGAAACTACAAACCTAAAGCAAACAACCGTAGTTTCCTCAAATGAAACGTACGAGCGCTTACTTTACATTTATTTCAAGGAATGCAAGGTTGTTTCAAAGTTTTGTCCATTTCGAATTTGTAGAAAACAAGGAAAGATGTAGAAGTTATATTTTTTCAGGTGCATTTCTTATTGCATAAAACAGTACACAAAAATTTTGATTTTGATCGGTCAGTTTGTGTGCAAGCTACATATTATATAATATATCCTAAATTGGTCTTTACTTAAGTCATCCGTTAAACTAAAATATTTCACTCAGTGCAACATGTTGCGAGGGTACAAACGAAATCATTGCCACTGTGCCAAGTCGTATGGCACTCGAAATGTGTTTAATAAACCTGATTTATGGTGGTTTTTGTGGCGTTGCCACAAATGTGGCCTTCGCCAGCAGCAGGGAAAAACTGAATTCAGTGAAGAAAAAATTACAAATCCCCAACGCGTTTACGAGAGGACGTCACACTTGTGAAGTCTAGAGACTGTGAATACTTTTCAAATACATAGCCTCCAAAAACAGCGTAGAAAAAATTTAACGCATTAAAGCGGGAAAATGCGAAAGAGTGGACGATTGGCGCAATCAGATGCATGTCGCATATAGCAAGGGGGGCGCATGCATGCCGCTTGGACGTGCGGCTATAAATATGGTCATGACAACGAGAGTGCTTTACGGACACACTGCGTGCAGTGGAGTGATGAGATGTTGGAGTATTTGTAATAAGCAACAGGCGGACATATGTATGTACATTGGGCAAACAAATGCTAAACATAACAACACCGTTTTATATGCAACGGCAAGCAGGACTTTCTAGCCGCAACTTGTTTTATTCTTTTTACCAAACTCTTTTTGTTCACTTTTCTGGCAATCCTTACTTTTTACCGAAGTATAACAACTTTTTTTAGACATCTTCAATGAACTTGAGTGGCAATTTACATATGTTTATGGCACAATTGTGGGGAAAAATGCTTGATTGAATATATTTTACATGGCTGGGGTTGATGCTGCATTAAGGTGTTGAAAAGTGAAAAGCAGTGTGTAAAGACGACCTATGCTGCGAAATGCAAGTTTCTCCAAACTACATAAGTATAAGTAATGATGGATTTTGGAACCACTGAGTCCGATGCGTCCTGCCAAATTTTAGGAGGTATCTAAGCTTTTTTCGGACATTATTGTAAACATCGCTGCTAAGCATTGACAAAATCAGATATCATGCGATTTTTAGTAAAAATGTATTATTTATTTATATTTACATATATAAAAATTTCGTATTTTAAAGATCTGGTAAATGGTTTCAAGCATTTTTTGCTCCAAGGCTGACTTTGAATTTTTTTAAAGTCAAACATGCTTTTATTGAGTTTTCTTTCGACATGTTGTAGAAAAACTAACGAAAAGAATCACGAATTTCGAGTGAAATGTTCTGTCATACATATATGGTTTTGTTTTGATTTTGTTGCATTGAAAAAATTTTGCAAACTTATAGAGCCAACTAAGCGACTATTTATAAACGCATGTTTAATTTTTTATTTATACATAATGTATATTGTACATTTCGTTTTTGATCGAAACGGTATTAGCTGCATATAGTACATTAAGCAGATAACAATTTTCGGATGTTTTGGTATATTTGAATGAGTAGTGGATTTAAAAAAAACCCAGCGACCCCACATTGGATATCAACTTGAAAATCGATGGTTACTTTTTCCAATTCTGAAATCGATTTCGATTTCGCTTGCTAAATATTGGAAGAATTATGGATAATTTCAAAATACACTTTTTCTCGTTGTGTTCGCTTTTAAAATCCTTTCTTTTATTAGCAATTTCGGCTTTATTACTGACCAAAAACATCAACTGTATTTTGTGAATAGGCCTTAGTTCATATAAAAAGTTTTTAAAATAAATACATGGTTAATAAAGTAAGCTAACATTTATTGATAGTTGATCCCAAATAACAATTTTGTTATCAAATTTCATGGATTCGCGTAAAAAAAAATAATTTAGGATTAAGGAAGATTTTCAAAGAGAGATTTTTCCAATGTGAAGTTAAACGCAAATTTGTGAATTACATTAATACATTAATAGCGTTTTGAATGTTTAAGAATTTTGATTGCAGTATTTTTGAGCATGCTTAAGTTAGAAATTACTCACAGTGTGTAGTGTAAAATGTCTGTTGCATGACGTGCCACATCTACAAGGGCATAAACACCAATTAACGCTAATAAACGTGTAAACAAAAACGACAAAAGTCAGACGGACATGAAAGCACGACCGTGAATGTACTGAAAGGCAATTGATCGCGGTAAAAAGTCCACAACTCGCGTGAGCACATATGTATGTACATATGTATGTACATATGCACTTGTACAACGCAACTGTGGTAATTGCCATTCAATAACTTCAAGCGCAAAAAACGGACTTCGCCAGAGGCAATTTATACCGCAAATTTACTTTATTTAAACATCTCCTACTCCCTTTTTACGTAAATGGTTAAATATTAACGAAGTAGGGGTAGTCAGAATTTTTCGAAATCAAATTCTTGAATTTTCTTAAAGTATAATAAGATAATAATCGATAGATTTCAATGAAATTTATAAAGTTTTAGGTATTTTTTAATTTCTATTTTTTATAGTAAACAATCAAATTTTGTTTTTTCCTGGAAATCTAAAAAAACAAACCGCCATTACTTAAAAAAATATTTATTTATTTTTTAAAATTTCGGTCAAGTCAGATGAAACCTTGTTATCTTTTATAGAATAAAATAATTTAACGGGGAAAAAAGAATTTAAAGCTGTAGTTTTTTCAAGCCTCTGCGTTCACCTAATTCCTTACATTGTAGGTGCTTTGGATGTTTTGTATCTTAAATCGGCATTGCATTCATTCCACACCTAGTATTTTATTTACATTATTATTAATTTGTAATATGTATGTACGTTTACAGAAACATCTGCGTATAATTTCATCTTTTACAAAAAAAATTCTTAAAACCGGCTTGCTCATTTTGTTAAGGCAATAAAATACTTTACCGCTCCTAGGAATCTTCTTATTTTTGGTCCTGCGTTCTTTGCGTGTACATACATACATATGTATGCTGTATATTAGTTTCTATGACAATGTAATGTATGTACATATTCTTACTTTTAAGAAAATGTTCTTAAATAAGTAAATTAAACAACAATATTTATTCTTAATTTTTTAGGCTATGGGCCTCAGCTAATAAAAATTTTCATTCATTTTCTTTAGAACATACTTGTTTTTAAATGGATAAGGTATTTAACAGTTTACTTTGTTATTTGCATATATGCTCGGCAGGTCTATTAACTACATTTATTGTATGTACATATGTAAAATGGAAAACACCCAAAAAGAAGAAATTTCTCTTAAACTGCTATCCACAATACTTAATTATTTTTTTACGTCAAACAAGAACGAAAATTAAATGACTCAATTTTTAGACTTGATACCCGTGTGCTGCTTAGTATATTGCCCATTACCCAAATTTTTTACACCCAAGGCGTTGATGCACGTTTGAACAGTCGCAATCCAAAAAACATATCCAACTTAAATCGCATTTTATTACATTGGGTATAGTAAGGGTATGGAAAAATACATTTTTTTTCGATTTTGCCATTTTAATTCGATTGTGCTCATTTGTTACGCTTCCACTCTTCGCATGCTCTTCGAAGCATTTCAAGAAACGCCCGGATAGACAACAGCTCACGCTACGAAATGCAATAATACAAAAATACCGAGAATAGATAAGAAATACGAGTTTGAAAAAAAAACTTTTACTAAATTCTTGGCAATTCGGTGTGTAATAACACACCCGCTTGTGGGGAGTTGAAGAATTGATTTATATGGGAAAGGAAAAAGTTGCACGCATATGCGCTTCTAACTCTTTTTTAACGTTAGTATATTTAAAGCTGGAGTGTGGGACTTTAATCCTCCAAATGTGGTTTTCAGCTTTTCCGTAAAACTTGAAAACCGAGGGCAATGAAAGAATACGTGTTCAGAGTCTTCTACATATACACTCTGTATACGTCGATACGTATGGTGGTCGGCATACGAGTCATCTAGTCTATCTATTATGTCATAGAAATTTAATTTTGTATTATTGTTTATCAGGATCTGTGCAGCTCTCGGCGCTGGTGGAATAGAGTTTAGTTCTTCAAGTGCGTGTAATTTCTTCTGTAGCTCCGCTATAACACTTTGTAATGCTAATATAATATACATATGCATATCTGCATTAATTTTCATTAAACTTTTTGTTTATTTGTTTGATTATATTCACCTTTTGCTATCCTTTATAGGATTTGTTGAATTATATCCTTTCTAGGATTTTTATTAATCAGGACTATATTAACTTTTGGAGCGTCAAAAAGAAGGATTTTCATTTGAATCCTTTTATTGTTGTGCCTCACGTTGGACGCCAATTAATATTTCTGGGTCAATGAAATTTAAAAATGTATTTTTAGTTTCACAAAAGCGGAACGGTATTCGTTACGTTACGACTTAAACAATCTAAACATCAATAACTAAAGACGAAGCAAGCATGTGTGATGCCTCCATTTATACATACATAAGTAATGCTACACTAAGATAAGAATGTTGGCTGTAGTTTTGTAGTTCCGCCTATGGAAAGTTACCAAAGTGGCGTGATAATCATGGTGTTATCGCTTGTTGCTCGATTAACTCGTATTAAATCGAGCAAGGATTTTTGATTGGTACAAATTTTCAAAAAGGGTTGAGAACACGTTGACGACAAAACACGTCCAGGACGGCCATCAATATCAACTGATGATCAAAACGTCAAAATAATAAATTAATGCTTGAGAATCGACGATTAATATTATTGGAAGGATCAGTGAAAACAATTTTCAAAGATAATTTGGTACTAAGAAAAGTAGAAGCACGATGGGTCCAAAAACACTCCATTTTTTTCGAAAAAACAGCGTTGCGTTAACGTCTGGGAAACAATGCTTCCAAGTACGAGGATATCATGAAACGTATTATTACTTTCGATGAGTCTTGGATCTATGCTTACGACCCGGAATCAGATGATCAACCGTCCGAATATCGTGGCAAATGTAAGCCGAAGTCGTAAAACCCACGTTGAAGTACTTAGGTCAACAATCAATGTTATATTGACTGTTTTCTTCGATTATCGCTTTGTGGTGCACTTAGGAATAATATTTGTGTGTTATGCATCGTTTGCGCGAAGCTATTCATAAAAAGAGGCCAGAATTATGGGCTGACTACTCTTGGTTTTTACACCACGATTATGCTGTGGCACACTGATTCTTTGTAAGTTTTTCGTCTTGTTTTCAACCAATATCGTGCCGCAATCAACGTTATCGCCTGATTTAGCTCTATGTGACTTCTGGCTATTCAGCAACTCAAACGATCGGTCCGGGAAACTAATTTAAGTCAATTGAAGACATTAAACGTGAATCGAATCACGCATTGAAGACTATTCAGGAAATTTACTTTAAAAACTGCTTCAAGGATTAGAGAAACATTGGCATAAGTGTATTAAGGCTAAGAATGATTAATTTAGAAATAGCTGCATGTCGCAAAGCATATTGAGCGGAGCAGAACCGTTTAAAATTGGTGTATGGGTCCTGCTCGAGTACTTAATAGTAAAGATGGTCAAAGCTCTCGAGCTCTGGTGATTGTGCCGAAGATTAGAAGTATAGAAGTTCTCAACGAATTGCACAACCTTCCAAGTGGAGCGTATTTGAGAATCACGGAAAAGTGGAGAAATTAAAGCAACATTTTTATTGGGCTGGTTGCCGTCACTCGGGCACGGAAAGAATTGCCAAGTGCAATATAGCTAAAGACGGAAGATAAAG
This sequence comes from Bactrocera tryoni, assembly GCF_016617805.1. Lineage (NCBI taxonomy): Eukaryota > Metazoa > Arthropoda > Insecta > Diptera > Tephritidae > Bactrocera > Bactrocera tryoni. The sequence continues at coordinate 22,924,829 of NW_024395824.1, read as the reverse complement.
TAGTCATGACCAGTTGATGTAATACAATTACTGCCATTTGATTGGCGTGGTGTAGATAGTTCATTTCTCACTAATAAATTAGGGAACCGACATTTTTTGGTAGTCAAGGAACATTTCTGCGAATTGGCAGAAGAATACCCAATTCTTAATCGAGAGGCTGAACTATTATCGGGCGTTTCGGCGAGGTATGGTGTTCCAATGGAAATACGTTGTGATCAAAAAAAAGGAATCTCGAAACAGCAACAAAGGGTACACCAAAAACTGTATATCCGCAAAACAGATGGAATTTACGCCAATAATAGAAAGACGACTAACGTCCTAGAAGATAAGATGAGAGACATAAATGCTTTGTGTGTGGTACCGAAAATATGTCGCTGAACTATGGTAATGTCGTCGTATATCTCGCACAACTCATCGTTCCATCGACTGCGATATTCGCCTTTGCCAATGCGCAAAGGACCATAAATCTTTTGCAAAACCTCGAAAACTCGTAATGCCGACTCATTAGATATTGTCATCGCCCATGCCTCTGCAGCATATAGCAAGACGGGGATGATGAGTGACTTGTAGAATTTGGTCTTTCTTCGTCGAGAGAGAACTTTACTTCTTAATTGCCTACTAAACTACTCGTATCGAACGGCTCGGATAAGTCGTTTCCGAGCCTGACGGAGCTTTTTGTATTACTCAACATCAGTTTACACAACCGTATTAGTTTCGCGGGGACACCAAATTCGGACATAGCGGTAAGAAGCAACTCCTTTTCGTGTTGTCAAAAGCAGCTTTAAAATCGACAAAGAAGTGAGGCGTGTCGACTCTCGTTTCACGAATCTTATCCAAGACTTGGCGCATGGTGAATATCTGGATAGTTGTTAATTTTCAAGGTCTAAAGTCACATTGATAAGGTTCAATCAGTTTGTTGATGGTTGACTTTAATTTTTCCCGCAGTACTCTCGATACAGCATTATATTCGATGTTGAGGAGGCTTATCCCATGGTATTTGGCGAAAATTGTGGGGTCTACCTTTTTCTGGATTGGGCAGAGAACATTTAAATTCCAATCATCCAAAGACATCAGTTCTTCGGTGCCGTATTTGAATAGCTCGAACGGCAATCCAACGGCCCCGGCTCTTTGTTGTTCTTCAGACGGGTAGTTCTTCTTGGTCGGACAATGGAACGACTGCTCCTACGTGATCGATTGGGGAATCGGTTTCACCATCTCTTGATGTTATGCTTTCACTGCCATTCAGCTGACTGGAAAAGTGTTCCCTCCATAATTTCCGTATGCTCTGGACATCTGCCGCAACTTTTCGTAGAATTAGCTCTTCGCACTCACGCATTTCGGCCTCTTTCTTTTCTTGTCTGCAAATGCGTCTCCCTTCCATCTTCCACTTTCGGTATCTTTCCCATCCCGGACGTGTTGTGGCCGATTGAAACATTGCGAGCTAGGCAGTCTGTTTTCTCTCCACTGCGACACGGCACTCCCCATCTTACCAGCTGTTATTTTGCCTTTTGCGAAAACCAATAGTTTCGTTGCAGCTTTACGAAAGGAATTTGAAATGCTTTTCCATAGTTCCCTTACACCGAGTAGCTTATGAGTGCTCTCAGAGAGCAAGAGTGCAAGAGTGCAAGAGTGCAAGACGAGCAGAAAATGTGTAAGTACCAAAATTTTCAAGTGGCGAAGCTTTATTAAAGATCTACTATGTATATAAGGGTTTTCGGATTGTGCAGCAGAGATAGTTCAGTAAGAGGACTGCCGTGTAAATGATTGTAATAGTTTGAAAATTTCAGATCTCACGTTCCTTCTTTTTCAGAGTCATGAAAAAATAAAAACGAAAAATTTTGTTAAAAAAGGAAAATAATAATAGAGCAGTGAAAGCAGAATTAGACCATACTTTTGAGCTATAGTATACATATATTGATTTGTATGCTCCCTCTACAGAGTATAATAGCTTTGTTCACCTAACTGTTACTTGTAGCACCTGACAACAATCGAGATATACATACATATCACTACATAGTATGTATGTATAAAACTAAGTCGCTATTTCTGTCCCTATGTCCCTTTGTATGCTTAAATCTTTGAAACTACGCAACGGATTTTGATGCGGTTTTTTTAACAGATAAAGTGATTGTAGAGGAAGGTTTATATTTGTAATAACATCCATTAAATAGGGGAGAAATACTGTTCTTTCTGAGGTTTCTAATGTGATATAATAAATAATTACATTTTTTCCGCTTACATTGCAAACGTAGGCTGAACACCACAAGATTTATTAAAACAATGTACTAAGTTTTGTACACATTGAAAAGGTCTACAGCAACTCCGTGATGGCAAATGGAAAAATGTATCTCTTATGGATATCCCACAATAACATTTTTTTGTCATTTACTTTTTACGACAAATAATGGCTAATTTTCGAAGCCAATATAGGATTAATACTTAATCATTAATTGATACCTTAAATACATTGTTGATTTAATATAGATCTGTATGGTTCTTTACTGCAAATGATATAATGAATATTTTCAAAGATATTACAGATTTAAAAATTGCGAGACGTAGCGTTTGAAGTGGTACAGTGCGGCCGTGATTCTCCCCATAACTCTTTGTATTTAGCAGCGATCGGACACGTTTATTACCGTAGCTCTCTAACGAGGAATATTTAAACGGAAACGGTGAAATACATATATGCGTGCAATTCCAAACTGAACCTTCCTAAAAAATAGTAAAAAGCTAAATATTTGGAATACCAAATACGCAGTGCAATGGATTATAACAGTAATCAATCGATGATTTTTTTGTCTTTTCACGCTTGAAGTGCTGAACGCATTGAGCGCGACACGACATGGCAGCACGACAGTGAACTGTAAATGGCGTCGTGAATCTTTCTATATGAACATTTGTAAGAACGCAGCGACATAACAATGGCCATCATATACACAAGACAACACAGCTGTCCATTTTGCATGTACACAATTTCGTTGTGGCCATACTAATACCTTTCTTTTCAATGAAATTTTAGTATTTTGTTCAAAGTGAAATTTTTTATGCAAAAAATAAGAAAATAGGTAAACTAATTTGTTTTAAATTATCAATTGTTATTACAAATGATATAATAGAGCTATTTTATGCTTTTTTTTGTAAAATAACATCAGGTTTGTTAGAGCTTTGAATAATTGTACATTTTACATATTAGTGGCATTACTACTCTACCTCATCTCTCTACTGTCAACTCTACTGTCGTCCTACTGTCGTTGGCAAATATAAAAATATATTGAAGTTAGCGAGAGCGACAACTGTCGGCCTGCAGTCGTGCATTTGTCAAAATAACTGTGTCCATAAGAACGTGTGTATTTTAATATTTGACACATGTCGTTTGCAGTCTGTCGCGCTCAATGTGCTCAGCACTTGCGAACCGGATCATCATGTGCAGTCCACTATAATGACTGTCGATTGGACTCCAGTGTGAAATGATAGAGGCATGTTTCTATTGTCACACATCGATGCAATAATTGGGTTTTATTACGATTAAAGAGCACTAAAACACTTCTCAGAATCAGCAATTTGTTATTTTCGTTAAATTATGAACTTGCGAGGCACCCACATAGCGCGTCTTTAGGGCGTAATTTCCTCAGTGATCATTTCGCTTCTTTACAACTTAGCAAACCTCTTTTGAACGGTTGATTTCCCTGGTGCAGAGCATAAATTGAACAGTATTTTTCCCTCCCTTTCTGATCCATTTTTTTTGTTAACTAACACAAGTGGCTTCACATTCACAAAAATACTAGATGTATCTCATTAACTAATATGTAGTTTTAATCCAACTAATAGAAGTCATAAATATAGTACACCCAACTCTTTTTTTACACGGCTTCTTTTTACACGGTTGAGAAAAAATAATTAATAATTATGTAGCTATGTAAATATTTTTCCCTTATTTCTATTCTAAATTTTCTGTTCTTAGTTCTGGATTAACAGATTTCTTTTGTTTTTTGCATGCTCTTTCACCTGTATCAATAATGTATGTATGTATATTAAGTTTTAATGCTCAATAAAATGCCATATGAACATACAATTCGTATGCATATCTGAAATTTTATAGTTTTCAACTTTTTTTTTTTTTTTATTTCATCTGACACGGTTTTCAGTTGACATAGAACGTATCCCCCATTTTGCTATAGGAAACGCCTCTTTTTTTACACGGTTTTTTTATTACACGGATTTCTGAGGAACGTATTTACCGTGTAAAAAAAGAGTTGGGTGTACTTAGTAGGAGTATTTTCAAAGATACCTAGCGTAGAAAATAAGTGGTTAAAAAAGTTTTAGTCCCTTTTCGTAGCTTATACTATTCTTAACGGTATTTGTTTACATTCGTGGTATTTTAAATAATAAACACGTGTTCATTTGCCCTAATAGAACGACTGGTTGGACTCGTATTTCATAATTCGCAGTGAATTTTTTGATATTTGTAAGTTTTCTGTTTTTAAATCGACTGAAACCTTAATAAATAGTTGTGTTAGTGTTTTTGACATATTGTGAAGTTGTTGAGTACTAATATTATATTATATTTTTGTAATTATTGATATTTATAAGTTTGTGGGATATATGTGTCCCATCAGTTTTCTTGTTGGGCTAAAAATGTCCCAGTCAGGGTCCGACGCACACATTTATTGTCAACGTTTTATTTCAATTAATAATTTTATAACTTTTGTACAGACTAAATATGTCAAAATCAATATATCGCAATGAAACTGCTTATATCTTGGAGTGTTCTGATGAAGGTGAAGACTTTTCGGGCGTTAGTAGTGATGAATATAAGCCTACAGATGGTGAGGAGTCTACTACTGAAAGCAGTGATGCTGAGCATATTGAATATCAAGACGAGGATGTAGGAGATAACTTACAAGAAGTTAACTCTTTACCAGTATCAACCTCCTTGAAAATTTGAATTATGCCGCGTTAGGAACTGTTATGCCAAACCGTAAGAAATTGCCAGTAATTAATATTAAGCTCAAGAAGGGTCAATCCATTTTCCGAGAAAGCAGCACAGGTTTGATGTTAGCCAAATGGCATGATACCAAGGAAGTAATCGTTGTAAGTAATTGAAATGTCGACTACAGAAAAAAAGCTACAAAACGGTCAAAAAGTCAATGTCGACTGCCCCGAAATGATAAAATTTTACAGACAGATAATGGGAGAGGTTGATCGAGCTGACCAAATCGCAGTCCAATACGAATTGGACCGAAAGTCTACCAAATGGTGGAAAAAATTTCTTTATAGACTACTTATGATGTCTGTTGGAAATTCCTGGGTAATAGTTTTGGCTGTAAACATGATTGAAGAGGGAAAGAAGAAGGCGCCTGTTCGTCGCAGTGGTATATCTGGTAGAAAAAGAAAAATAAGTGCTGGGCACCTACCGATGCAATCGGAGGCGTTGTGCTGGCTGCGCAGAACAAAAAAAGGAGAGACGTACAAAAACAATATGTGAAGAATATCAGATTCCTCTTTGCAAGGACTGTTTTGCACCTTATCACAAATAAATACAAATTTTCAAATATTTTCATTAATTTTAGATTTATTTTATTTTATAGTCCAATATGAAATACGTATTTCACTTTTGTTTACCGAAAATGTTCATTGAATTACAAATAAAATTAGCTTTCATATAAAAGCCAGTTGAAATAATATGTGAGCCTTGGGAGCATTAAGTACTGATCGGGACATATTTGTCCCAGCCCCTCCCCCCGCCCCTGATTCATTGAACTCGTTTTTTAACGGAAAATATGTTTTCCCATACCTGTAATCTCGATTTATTATGCGAAATATATTTTATTTACTTCAACGGCTTTTCGGATCGAAAGGGTTAAGGTCGGCAAAATAAACGAATCCTTTTTTTCGCTTGGTAATATGAAAAATACTATAAGTCTTAATTGTAACGGAAAGATCCTCTAGGTCCGTTTAAAAGATACTAACGGTTGAAATTTCATTATTTTTCAGATTTTTTCTATAAATTTTATAACTCAATGAAAATAATAATTACATATAAACCGGAAAACTCTTAGTTTTGTGGAAAAATTACTACAAATTAAAAATAAATAAGTAACTACATTTTTAATTTCAATAGCAATCCGGTATCTTTTTGTTACTCCAATTTTTAAATGAAAAATGTTTTCTTAATTTTTAATCCACGGTGTTTGGGATTAAAAAATATTAATTTCACTTTTTATTTTAATAGTAAAGATTAAATAATGAAAAGGCCGCAGAATTGAAAATTTAGTTTCTATTCCAAAGTGTTTGAAATTAAATGCTTGGTTTTAAATTGGTATAATTTTTTTGGATGTTTGGGGTTAAAAATTAAATTTAAAAATTTTGTAAAATTATTTTTTGTGTAAACTATTTTTGTTTAAAAAATTTGTTTTGTTTCAAAATTTTTATATACATACATATGTACATATCAATGCAGCTTAAAATCGGTATACTTTTGTTTGTTGTCTACCTGTACTGTCAAACTCGAATTTATAAGTACAGCATAGTTTAATTGACCCTATGGAAAAAACACAGTATTAAACTTATAATTGTAGGTAAAATAGTAGTAGAGCTAACAAGTAACGACTAATATTAGAACTTAGCTAGTCCCAAACTCTTAAGTTTCTTAGCATAGTGCACAACATCTTTAACTATAAAATGGTGTAGTACATATGTATGTATGTATGTAAATATTCCGCTTAAAATATTATGAAGCTCCTCATAACATGAATATGAATATGAGAATTCACTCATATTTTTGAATGCATGTACATATGTATGTACATATGTATAAATCATAATCTACCCTTGTTCTAAGATTATGATTTATATACACTTACTTATGTACATTAGGGTGTCCGTTATTTTCCAAATTGATTATTTTTCACGAGACGCCCCCTAAACTTTTAGTTTTCCATCTAAAAAAAAATATCAGACCATAAAAAGCCCTTCATTTTCATAATAAACCTTGCCCCAAACACGATACATTTCCCATTGAAATTACATGGGATTTTGTAACCTTTTACGAATATTTTTTTTCTCTGGAACTTTCTCGTTTGTAGGAATAAAAAATGTATATTCTTGTACAGAATTGTATGCTCTACAAAAAAAAGGCTGAACAATTTTTCGATATAATATCAAAAATAATCAATTTGGTAAATAACGGACACCCTAATGTACATGCATAAAAAAATTGAATTCTCATATTCACATGTCCTGTATGTAAAAAATGTAAAAATGTAGCTCTTGTGACAAAGCTAAGCCTAAATATTGTACATATTTAATATATGTACAGTGAGCGCATTTCGTTTAGCCGAATGGCTAGTTGTTCCTATTATTTAACGTTATTCTGAAAATTGCTACGGTACTTTATGCTTTCTGCGAATATTTTGCATTTTGCTTTCGTAACCATTTATTTTTTCAATGTTATTAGTCTACATATATCATACTTGAAAAATTTTTAATGGAAAGAGGTAATCAGTGTCAATTTCAGTGCGCATTTCGTTTAGCCGAAAAGGTGGTAAAAGTCATTTTACAAAGAAATAAAGAGGTAATTTGTATTTTTTTAGAAAAAATATTACAACTGACACTGCATAGATTTATTGGGTTCATTTAAGTTATTACGTTTTGTTTTTTTTTATACCCTTTAAAGCCATGCCGAAGGGACCCTACTTGTCAAGTGAAGAGAAAGCCGTTATAACGGCACATAAAGAAAACGGCATGAGTAATGTTCAGATTGCTTTAAAAATTCAGAGATCCGAGAAAGTTATTAGAAATTACTTAAGATTAGGCAAGAATTATGGTCAGAAGAAAAAAACCAAAGGTAACAAAAAAATTACAGAGCGCCAAAAAGGTCAAATTAAGGACCTCGCAACAAAACAAAAGCTTGCCGCTTCACAAATTATAGCGGAACTTGATTTTCCCATTAAAAAACGTCGTGTCCAGAAAATTTTAAACACATCACAAAACGTTGTTTATAAAAAACAAGCAAAAGCTCCGGCACTGACAAAAGCCCACAAGGATGCAAGGATGCAGTTCGCAAAAACGCACATGAAATGGACGTCAGAATGGAAAAATGTAATTTTTTCCGACGAGAAAAAATTCAATCTCGACGGTCCTGATGGATTAAGTTACTTTTGGCATGATTTAAAAGCAAAGGAGGAACCAAGGATGAGCAGGAACTTTGGTGGTGGAAGTGTTATGATTTGGGCAGCCTTCTCTTATTATGGAAGATCCAGAATATGCTATGTTCCAACAAAAATGAATAGCGAAATCTACACGGATATGTTAGAATCAGAATTAATCTCATTTCTGGAGGACTGTCATCAAGAAGAACCAATTTTTCAACAGGATAACGCAGCTATCCACGTCTCGCGACATTCTATTCACTGGTTTGGAGACAAAAATATAGAATTGATGAAATGGCCTGCACGCAGTCCAGACCTAAATCCCATCGAGAACCTTTGGGGTATTCTGGCAAGAGACGTTTATAAAAATGGTCGCCAATTTAGCAGTGTTTTAGAACTGAAAAGGGCAATTAAGGACAGCTGGGAAAAAATACACGAAGATATCTTAAAAAAACTAATAGAAAGTATGACAAATCGCATTTTCGATTTAATAAAATGTAATGGAGGCAAAATAAAATATTAATTATTTACTAACTTTTTTAATTTTGTCTCTATTTATTATTATTGAAACATTCGGCTAAACGAAATTCGCACCTGTTTTACGTAATATCACTATTATATTAGCAAAAACACAATGAAATTCGAAAATCTTTGTTTTGTTTAATAATAAAATATATAATGAATTAGTTGCAAAAGGTTTATTTTCTTGTTTGTACTTTAAGTGGTAGAAATTAAAAAAAAATGCATTCGGCTAAACGAAATGCGCGCACTGTACATAAAGACACGTACATACGTACATACATACATACTTATATAGCAGATGTAGGCATATATTTGAAAACGAATAAGTTTTGGTATATCTTATATGTATGTATCTCTGTTGTTTTAAGCACTTTTGCTTTCACTTTAACGTAAACTTACATCACTTGTGAATGCGTATTTTGTTTTTATTTTATACACAGTTTTCCCAATAATGGTAACCTTTTTTACCATGCAACATGTGCGCGTGTATACTTGAAGAATTTACATATGTATGTACATATGCGTTCATATGATTTGTAACATGCATAATTTCAAATGTAAAATAATACAACATTACTAGTGCAAACAAATACGTAAAATCTGAGAAATCCGAAGAGAACAATCAATAAAGCAACTGTGTAATACAATGTACATACATATGTATATGAGTGTGCCATTTTTGTTGTGTATACAAAATGTAAAACTACAGTAAATAGTGTCACTTTTCCATTGACTCCGCACACCAGCAACCACTCATAGCAGAGAACGTATATTTACGTACACAGTCTTACAAAAGTTTACATACGACTACAAAATTTTAATTTTATTATAAATATCAAAATACTGCTTATATGTTGCTGGTTTTTATAACTTTAAACGAAAGATAAAACCATTATAAATACTCTTCAATACAAAATTTGTTGTATTTGCCAAAGTAACAACAAAAAAGTTAAAATGCTTAAACTTCCATATTTACATAAGTTTACATACGATGCAAAGAACAAAGTGTACCGTTATGAGTACCGCTGCAGATTTTCTTGATATTTGCTTTAAATCATCAGTACAGCTTGACATTTCATAGAAGGTGATCACAATTATAATTCTTTAGTCGAGAAGTGTTTTCTACTATAAATATGGGCAAAGGAAAGGAAGTTCCCGAACCAATTCGGAAAACCGTTGTAAAAATGAGGAATGAAGGTTATTCATTAAGCAAAATTGGAAGAATTTTAAATTTAAAGAAGCCAACAGTGCAAACAGTTGTAAAAAATTTCAAGGAAAATGGAAATTATGAAAGTAAACCACGCACCGGCCGTCCTCGGATGTTAGACGAAAGAACAGATAGAACAGTTATACGATTAATAAAAGAAAACCCCAAACAAAGTGCGGTCGAAATAAATCGTAAGATAAAAGCAGATCTAGGAGTAAACGTTTCTGATCAAACAGTTCGCAGAAGTATTAAAAACAGTGGTTACAACAGCAGAGTTGCACGACGAAAACCGCTTCTCAGAGCTGTAAATATACAAAAGCGGTTTGAATACGCTCAGAAGTATGCGAATATTCACATAAGTGACCCAACGTTTTGGGAAAGGGTAATATTTACTGATGAATGTAAATTTATGGTCTTTGGAGGTGATGGTCGGGCAAAAGTTTGGCGAAAACCAAATACAGCATTACTGCCCCAGAATATAACCCCTATAATCAAACATGGAGGCGGTTCGGTCATGGTATGGGGATGTATGGCCGCAAATGGTGTTGGCAAATTAAGGATTATAGAAGGCATTATGGATAAGGCTATGTGCATTGACATTTTAAAAGATAGTTACCTTCCTAGTGTGGGAATGCTAGATTTGGAAGGAAATTCTATATTTCTCCAGGACAACGATCCGAAACATTCTTCTAAAGTGGTAAGGGAATGGATTCTCTATAACGTCAGACATAAGCTGGAACATCCCCCACAATCTCCCGATCTTAATGTTATCGAACATTTGTGGGATATTTTAAAGCGGAATCTGAAAAAACGGCAAATATCATCCATTGCAGGTCTAAAGGTAGCAATAATGGAGGAATGGAGTAAAATTACTCCCGATATTACAAAAAAATTGGCATTATCCATACCCTCTCGTCTGGCAGACGTAATAAAAGCCAAAGTAGGTCATACCGAGTACTATTTATTTACTTTTTTTTTAAGTTACTAGGCGCAAATAAACTTATGTTACAGTTCTCAAAATGAAAACGTGAAATGTTTTGTGTTATTAAATATAAATTTATTAAATTGAACTATTTTTAAAATTCCTTTTTAATATTTCATGCTTTCAAATAAAATAAAACAAAAACAATTATTATATGCGCAGTTTTCTTTATCAAAATGGAAATTTTAGTATCGTATGTAAACTGTTGTAAGACTGTGTATATGTATATATACATACATAAAAATATATACATATATATATATACAGTGGAAGTGACTGCTACCAAGAAGGAAGAAAAGCCAATGCCTATACCTGAGAGCTCCCGAAAAAGAAGTGAGTACCATTAAATTATATTTAAAATTTGTCCTATCTTTTTTTTAATTTAGAGCGATGTATCGAAAATGGTTCTTCCGCCCACGGGGAAGCAGAAATTAAAAAATTGAAGATGGATGAAAAGGTGGAGTGCCAGATCGAAAACTTGAAGCTGCAGAATAAAAATTTTCACTTGAAAAATAAAGCTCTTCAGATTAAAATTTTGGAGCAAAAAACCCCCTTTTTTTTTAGTTACAACTTTTTGTTCTTTATACTTTTTTTTATTAATATTTTTCTTATTTGTAAATTAATTAAAATAATTTAAAATAGTTTGTAGCCTAGCTTGGCCTCTAATGTCTGTTATGGTTTGGCTGTCTTCTTCCACATTATCGGAGTCACTCAGTGCGTGAAAAATTGCAAAGTGTGACCGCACAAGTAAAAACATCGCTGGCCATTTCTGGGCTCACCCGCAAATAATTTAAAATGGGAAATTTTTCCTTTAAAATACCAATTGCATTTTCCACAATTCTTCTGGTTGATATGGGCATTGAGGAATCTTCTATTATTAGATAGTGGAGGAATCAGCCAATCTTTCAGCGGATATGCTGAATCACCTAGAATGATTCCATTCTGAATCGGACGCCAGCCGTTTTCCATTCTGCGGAACAAACAACTATTCCGCAAGACGCGAGAGTCGTGAGTACTCCCAGGCCAATTTTCATAGGAGTAATAGAACTGGAGATCAGGTCTGCAAACCACCATACACGAAATGGATCTATTACCATGCCTATCAACATAAGCTTATTCATGCTCTTTGGGTGCATCTAATTTTATTAAAGTGCCGTCCAAACAGCCGCAAACTAACGGCATGCCTCTGATGGCATAGAATTTAGTAACCACTTGATCCACATTTTCTGGCCATCTTAGAAACGTTGCAAACAAGGCGGTATTTATTGCAGTAACTACGCTTTTTACCACTCTGCACACAGTGGCTTTGCTCACACCATACAAGTCACCTATTGCATCGTATGTGATTCCTGTTCCTAGCCAGCGTAACGTAATCAGCAGCTGCTGTTGCACCGTTAGAGAATGGCTTCTACTTGTCTTCCTCTCCAGTATTGGACACAACAAATTTAACAACAAAACAAAATTTTCACGTTTTAGCCTAAAACGCTCATTATACTCCAACGTGGATTCCAGGAATTCATATTCCAGACGTGGCCTAAATAGTCTTCTCCTTTCAAATGTGATTTCATTATCGCTTTCATCACTAAAATCGTATAATAAGTTCATTTTGCACACACACAAAAAATATGAGCTTCTTAATATAATATAAGTTTCACTTGCACACGTGTTCATTTATTTATAATATATGATTAGTGGTGTTGCCGCTTATCGATAATTTGTAATTTACCAACAATGCAATTCGATTAATGTGTGTCATAAAATATTAAATATGTTTGATTTTGTGTTCATTTGAACTATTTTTTAAGAACAATTTGTTATAAATCAAATTCTAAATAAATTTATCATTCACTTGTAACTTGTAAAATTTTTTCTTAGGGTCTCCGTCGACCCTAAGGTTTTTTTCTACAATTCTACAAGTGTACAAGTGCAAATTTTGTTTAGTGAAACAAGATCACTTGAAAAAGTATCATTTGTAGACTTGTGACTTGTAGAATTCACTTGTAGCTACAAACTTGTAATTGTATTTTTATGAAACACAATGATTCACAAGTTCACAATTTCACATGCAAAAACACTTGTAATTGTGAACTTGTAGTTTAGTGAAATAGGCCGCTGATTTCAAAATCGTGCAAAGGTACATTGTGTGCACTATTAGAGCCTAAAAGTAGACTACATAAATGCATTGCACAGTCAATGAGGTAATCCGCCGCCAGATTTTCAAACATAATGTTGCATACTTTAAGGCTATAAATAAAACAACTTTCTGAGACTTCCTGCAGAGAGCGTGTACAGAGAACGTTTAATATAGAGAAGGTTCAATTGCGAACAGTCGTGTGAACTGTCAAGAGCTAACAAAATCCTATGTATTAGTGGATTTCACCACTTTTGGCTGAGAAGGAGAAATTTTAACAGAGATGAGTGAACAGAGCTGAGCATTGAATGAAAATTATGCTCAGAAATATACATAGCTATTACAGATGCATTATGTTGCTCTTTTGCTTATATTTTTATATGTTTACATGCATCATATCAATTGATATGAATATCATTTTGCGAATTTTTGTGAATTCATGCAAAATTGAAAAAATTATTATTAAATTATGCTATTTTCATGGTAATATTTGTAGTTAATGTCCAAATAAAAACTATTTTTGAAATATTTCTTATCTTTGATAATATTATATGATTTCGTATGCATGTATATATGCTATATATATGAAACTAGCGGGGCCCGGTGTGCGTTGCTACACCCATGCAACACTATAATGGAAACTTCTAGCATTTCTATTTTAATGTGAAATTTCAAAATATTTGTTTTATTTCAAAAAAAAAAATTTCTTAAGTCATTTCATTCGATTTTTGTTGTGTTGGTGAAGTATAATTTTTTTGTTGTGAAAGTTCGAAAAATCTGTTTTATTTAATATTTTTCTTTCTTAAGCCAATACATTAGGATAAACAATATTTTGGTTTTTCCATCTGTAGTAAAGATGAATAAGCAATGTGGCATTCCCACTCTTGAGCATGCCACGTAGAACTGGCCATGCGAAAAACACGGCTCTATCAAATTCAAACCGCACACTTTAAGCGTTTGCCCTTGTGCTTTATTTATCGACATTGCAAATGCCAGGCACTGGAAATTGCAAGCGCTTAAATTCGAAAGGCATGTCAGTCGGGATTATCGGAATACGTGGTATAAGCACAACATCACCTTTCGCTGTGCCAGTCAATATTGTGGCTTCAATCAAATTTAACATAAGTTTTTACTGCAAGTCGTGTTCCATTGCAAAGCTTTGGTGCATTTAAATTACGTAACAAAATGATGGATGAGCCGATCTTTAAATTCAAGCAATGAGGCGGCATACCAGGCGGTTCCAAAGAATTCAAAAATTCAATTGGATAATTTACTGCATCATCTTGATTCATTGCGCTGTCGAATGATTTATATGATGTTACGACACCTGGCAATTTTTCTTGAATCTCAAAATTAATGTCATTTACATTAACATTTTTGGTGCCAGTATTGCGCGTTCTCTTAACCAAGTATGATTCATAATATTTCCAACAATGTTTGGAAAGACGCGATCAATTAGTTCATCATGAGATTCAACAATGGTGCAACAATTGTTTGGCAACGTTATAAATCCGTTGGTGCTTTGAATTTTACCATTGCCGATGTCCAACAATTGTTTTGAAAAGTGATATGCAGATGGATCATTGTTCAACTGAACACGCATGTTAATATTCAGTGTCATAGTTTGAACATGTCGCCACAAAATCGATGACTTTAAGCATGCGTTGATCTCATCCGCCGGTGTTGATCTTGGAATCACTGGTAATGTTTGGCGAAAATCGCCGGACAACAAAATTAATGCACCACCAAATATTCCAGCATTGCCACGTATATCTTTCAATGTCCGATCAAGTGCTTCTAGCGATTTTTTATGAGTCATCGTACATTCATCCAATAAAATGATGTCTGTTTGCCGCAAAACTTTTGCCATTGCAGAATTCCTTGAAATATTGCATGTGGGATTTTCAAGCACGTGTACATTCAATGGCAATTTTAATGCGGAGTGTGCTGTTCGTCCACCATCCAATAAAGTCGCCGCAATTCCAGACGAAGCTAGTGCCAGTGCAATTTTGTTTTGCGATCGAATGGCAGCCAAAATCAGTGATATGACAAATGTTTTCCCGTACCACCAGGCGCATCCAAAAATACAATCCACCAGTCCGATTGTTCACTGCTTGCATGATGGTATCGTAAACATGTCTTTGATGAACGTTCAATTTTGGAACATTCAAATTTACAAATGTTTGCAATTCATTTGCATCATATTCTCGTTCACGTTGTAATTCTCGATCAAATAAATCATGCATTGGACGATTGGCAGAAGGTAAACCTAATTGCCCTAATGCTTTATTAGCAATCGCAAGGCACAAATCTTCGAGTGCTATTAATGCCTCATTATACATGTCCAATGTAAGCAACAAATCTTGATTTCTTGTACGATGACGCATTCGGATCAAAATGTCTTCAGCCATATAATCTTTGTATTTATTCCACAATTCTAGTGGATTTGATGGAAAACACGTTGATATTATTATGGCGAACAGCATACGTATATTATGCGGTGCAGAAGCGATCGCTGCATCTTGAAGTGTTAAATCCCAATGTGAGTCATTTTCCAGCAATTGCAAAAGCTGACATGCCTCACGATATGTCTGACACAATTGACCATTAACCGTACGTAAATGTTGAAATGAAAGTGGTCCAGCAACATTAACTAACAACAATCTCAAATAATAACATTCGGCGTTATTTGGATGAACTGTATAAACTCTGCCGATGGTGTCTGCAAAAAAACGCCTGGATGACCATCAACAGGTGTTCCTTGTTTACGTCGCTGCCATTTTTTGATGTCGCAACCCAAGTAGTAATGCGGTACATCCGAATACAGCAAAGTTCTTGCAAATTCATCACTTCTGCACAACTTAATAAATGCAGTTAATGTTGTTGCTGGTGGTTGTTCCACCCTCTGCAGTACATTTTCATTGGTAAAATAAACACGCTGGCCATTTTCCAAATGAACAACAGCAAGAAAACGTTCATGAATTGGGAATGAAAAAATTCTCCAAAGAGCTTCATTTGTGCTGATGTAGCGGCCCATTTGGTATTGTGTAATTTCATCGTTTGCATTGGGATCAGTCACTCCAAAACAGCCATATCACTGCCTTTGTTTACATACTTGCAGATGTATTTAATTGACTTGACCGAATTGCAAATTTCGACATTGATGTGTGCGTTAAATGCTTTTGACAGCAATGGGTTATATGGCACTACCCAAGAATTATCAATTACAATGTCTTGATTCTGCATTCTGATCATTGCTGTGTGCCCATTATCGTTTGGTGATCGACGTCGATACAGCGGGTATCCATCGTTACCTGTGATTGTGTCAGAAGTCAATGGTCTTGGGTATCGCTTTGAGCACTTTCTGTCAATCATGCACGTTGAATTCATATTCAGTGGACCGCAAGGACCGTGAATCATATTTTTCTCGACAATCTCAAATAAGTCTGGATCTACAGCTTGATATGGAATTTCTGCCGATATGATGTCATCAGTTTGATCCGGTGTAATTTTGCGCACCAGCCATATCAAGATGTGTGCATGTGGCAATCCTCTTTTCTGCCATTCAATTGAATACATCCAGCAGCGCACAGGTCCAAATATTTTTAATTTGACAATCATATCCATCAATGCTTTGACTTTTTGACGAAATACACGGGCGGTGATGTCGTGTCGATCTGTTGACTTTTGTCCATCATATAAATTATTGGTGATATCGGCCCACTGTGGATTGCAGGTAAATGTCACAAATAAGTCAGGTCTGCCATATTTATGCGCATATGTCATTGCATCTTGTGTGTATTCGTGCATGTGGCGCGGACTGCCTACATATGATGAGGGCAATATCGTTAAGCGTCCAATGTCATTTACGTTGCCATCATTGACCACTGCGTCTCGCAAATGGATGTATTCTTCCGAACGCAATCTGGCCTGATTAAATCGAAGATAATTGAGTACGTTCAGATTCAATTTTTACGTACATCCACAGCGTATTGGTGGAAAAGTCGGCCACATCGCAAAATATAATTATCTTCTTGCGGTCGAATCATAAATCTGTGCGAATAAAAGTTCATTTGCAATCATTTTTTGTTGCATCGACAGGCCAGTTTGTGGACTTACCATAGGAATATTGATATGGCAGCCATCATCACCTTTCCAGCAACAATGGATATTGTAATGCATCGTAAAACACGTTGCAATTGCTCATTTCGTTGCAATCATAATATCGCCGATGGTAATAGTTTGTTCACCTACGGTTTCATCGAGCGTTGGTGCATTAAATCGTCTGGCATGCTAAAATGGCGTGTTTTGTCGGCTCTTCATTATGTGATTCTGTGATTGTCAGATGGCATCATCAAGCGGCGGTTTTGAACAATGTCACCAATTCATTGTACTGATGTAAAAATCTTTGAATATGTGAAACAATAGTATGGGAAGTAATCGCACAACGCCTATCCAACTCACGATTTGCATCTCCAATGAAATATATTTGCAGTAATGAAAACTCTCGATCAGGAAATGGCAACAGTGATCCAGTTCGATGATAAATCTGACCTTGAATCTGCGATGTTAACGAAATATAAGGACACATTGGATCAGAATTTTGAAAATTGCGGAAAATTGTGTTGGTTAGATTGCCAATTGAAGAAGATATACCACATGAACTAATTACCTTGAATGTCGGCATAAAATTATCTCTTACAATGTTCGATGCACCAAATGATGTCATTTGGAATACCGCATTGTATTCTTGGATGTGAGCTAAAAAATGCTTCGACTGTGGTGATGTTCCCATGATCAATGTGCGCAATGGATCTGGTGGTGTTTCGAATGGTGGCAATTTTACTTTTCCATTTGCACAACACATTCCAGCCGTTTCACCTAAGAATTTGGCTGCATCACAATATTCACATCTCACTGACATTTGACCAATGTTGGCATGTCTTGCGTAATCGTTGCGAAAGTTATAATTGAAAGCAGAGAATTCCAATTCATTAGCAAGACGACGTGGAATACGTGCAATGCGTGCTTGTGATGGCAATGGATTATGTTGTGTTTGTTGTCGTAACACATTTTCTGGTGCTCGCATTTCTTCAGTCTGTGATCTTCTTGTCTCCAATCTATTCGTATTGTGACGCGTACGTCGACCTATATTTGCGCGTCTTGCTCGTGGCATTTTTTCAACACCAATTTTTGTTCAAACTAATTTAAAAGTAGTACACAGAACTATTGATTCAATGCTGAGCACGTGTTCAGTATTCGACAAAAAATCGAACAATTTACTGCAGTATAACGAATGCAGGACACAATGGAAAGTGTATTCAAGAAAATCTGTTGAAAAAAAATACACACAAATTCACACACTGCTTTCACAAACATGTACTTACTGCTTGAGCTTTAGAACCGAATATGATTGATCATTTAAAATTTATTATTTTATATTAAATTTATGCCACAATTATTTGCCCAAATATATGAATTCTTTTTTTTCTCAAAAATACATTTGTAAAATAAAGGATCTTTATCCTTTGTTATTATTTTATTTTTCCCAGAAATACATTTGCAAACAAAAGGATCTTTATCTTTATTTTATTTTTCCCAGAAATACATTTGTAAACAAAAGGATCTTTATCCTTTTTTTTGCTTTAGCTTTAGAACCGAATATGATTGATCATTTAAAATTTATTATTTTAATTGGTATATTAAATTTATGCCACAATTATTAGCCCAAATATATGAATTCTTATTTTTCTCAAAAATACATTTGTAAAAAAAAGGATCTTTATCCTTTGTTATTATTTTATTTTTCCCAGAAATACATTTGTAAACAAAAGGATCTTTATCCTTTTTTATTTTCCACATAAAAGATTTAAAGAGTTCAACAGCTCAAAAGCTCAAAACGTGCGCTACATCATCTACCTACCCGACGGTATTTCGCAAATGATAAAATAAATTTTTCAAGAGCTCAAAGCATGGGCTACATCAGCTCGAACCTACCTACCCTACGCCTTTGCGCAAATGATTATATCATGATAGCAAATGCCCACATACAGATTTGGCAATGGCAATAGTTATAGATTTGACAGTTCGTATTCTATATATTCTATCCTGTCGAGATGCCTCGTTTATGCATCATTCTTGCTAGCTAGCTGAGCGGCGACTTTTTTCTAATACTTACATTTTGCAGTGCTGCTGGTCAGGCAAAAGCAGTTTACTGCAACATGGTGCATTTCAGAACAGACCATATATCTTTGAAACCACTTGTCCAATGCAATGCAAACTTCACAGAAACCATCTACTCATAGGCCCGAAGGTACCCTAAAAATTTGGAGGTGATTCGTTCAGTGGTTCTTGAGCTATAGCGTACCATTAAATTGCCACTTATTTTTATATATGTATATAGATATTATCTTAATATCCTAAAAACATAATATATTACAATAAGAATATATGTATGTAAATCACACTTCTTATCATTTAAAACATTCATACTAGAGCTCCCACTCCCGGAATGTTTTCGAATTCCCGAGATTTCGGAATATCGAAATTTCATTTCCCGGGATTCCCGGGAAAAACGGGAGAAAATAAAAATTGCTATTTATTGCTTATAAATTTAAAAAAATTAAATTATTTTTTTATTTTCAATCAGTTAGCATAGATTCAATTAAGTATGCCCATGTTCTGGGTTCTTTTATAATAAAAAAATTATTATTTAATAATATTTATTATTTCTTATAAATTGAAAAAAATATATAATTCACTTTTTATTTCGAATCAGTTACATGAATTAAATTAAAAATATACCTATGTATTTGGTATTATATATACATATATTATTTTGTCAAAAAACAAATAATAAAAATCACAGATCGATTTCTGTAGGAACTAATTTTAAATAGTATTTTAAAAATACAAGCGCATCCATTGTTTCATCGTTTAAACTAGATCTGATTTTAGTGCAAAGGCTTCCAGACACTGAAAAACAACGCTCGCATTCGACACTAGTTGGTGGTATTGTCTTTAAAAAATTACAAGCAACCTCCAGATTGCTGCCAATCCCGCCACCCCCAAGAAGTAAATTTATTTCCTTTGGTACCGCTTCCTCTACTGATAATGAGACATCTCTTTTTAAAACGCGAGATTCTTTGACAGTTTCCTGCAACCTTTCCTTCAACGTTTTTTCCTTTTCATTTTCGATTATTTTTAAATCGATATCGCGATTCTCAACAAAAACCAGTGCTGTAACTTTGATCAAACAGTGTTGTAAAGTACTAAATTCTTACTAATTGTTTTTTGGCAATGTTCATCTATTGTAAATACAACTTTGTTTATGAAAAAATAAAAATTAACAGTGTTTAAAAAAAAGGACAAAAATCCCGAATATCCCGGGAAATTAATTTTAAATCCCGGGAGGAGTTTTATCTATCCTGCAGATACATACATGCATATGTATGTATGTATGCAAGTACAAATCAGTTTCAAATCAAGATATTGTCATCTATCAGTAATATAAAAAGCGCGCGCTTCTCTATATTTATGTACACACATATTATATGTACAAATAATATATGCGTACGCATGTAAATCAAAAAATACAAACATTCTACTGAAAAACAACAATAGTCTCAAAAACCATCATACATACTTACAATATGAGTACACATGTAAATATGTGCGTATGACATTCCCACACAAACAATGCATACACAACATATGTATATACTTACATGCGTTCACATGTGGATATGTCACCCGCAAAAATTACAAATATTGTTCCACAAAAACAACAATTTGAAAAAGTATCAGAAACCAATATGGCAGCCAAATTGCCGACGTCAAAATTTATAGTAAATTACCCAACAACAAAATTTTCATTCATGAACGCAAACGTACTTTCAAAAAGCATATTCGATTCATTCTTAAAAGCAGACGAAATTACATCTCCCCGAGCATGACTTTGTAGACAAGGCGTCTTTTCGCGATGATTTCAATAGCTACAACCCCGCAAATATAAGTATTAAAAAATATTAGAATAAAATAAACAACATAGTTTATTTGTCGAATTTCAAGTCTATAAATTTTTCAAAGAAAATATTCAATATTCTTCTGATTTGTGTGTACAGTCAATCCCGGTTAAGTAGTACTCCACTTAAATAAAAATTAAATCCCTCCCTCATCACTCTTAACAGCCTATATTATATCTAGCTGCATCTCACGGTTTGTTTTTTTGAAATACATAGAAGTTATTGTTTTAAGGACCACTCGCTTAAGTATCCGCACTAGCTTATGTGCCGTATTACATTTTTATTTTTATCAAACCACAAAATTCTGTATCTTTGATTGTGGCACATAACCAGGATTGACTGTATTTGTCAAGGAATGTAAAAAATATTTTGTAATTCTGAAATATTTTTTCGCAGCTGCGTCGATATGTATGCAAGCTAACGCACAAACAAAGATATTTACGCTGGTTTGTAGGCGGAGCTGTACAGCGGCAAGGGAAGCGGTGACAATTGGCGGCCATTCGTTTTTTTCGGCACAGGTTGGATTTTGACAAAACGTGAAGTTCGACCATTGGTTGTCCGTGACAACAGAGTTTATGTATGAAACAATGGGTGTATATATTTACACATAAAATTGTGTGTGGACAAATTTACAAACATTATGCGAATTATTCTTTCAAATTGGTTTACATGAACACAAAATTACATACATACTTATGTATGTGAACTTTATGCGTACGGTTTTTTTTAAATCTGTTTACATGTACACATATTTATATGCATATGACATGGTCATTTAAGATGTTATCAAAACTTCTAATGCCCAAAGCAAATAAATACATACATATGTACATATGTATGTATATAAATATATAACTTAATAAACCTATATTAATTATAATTATATTAATTAAATATTTAAGTAATAATACAAACTTTACACTTTATTTTACATTTCAACAGATTTAATGGAATTTATCATTAAATAGGTCAAATTGCACATACATGCATACATACTTACATACTAATGAGCTTCGTTATCAAATATATAAAAGAGGAGAATATACATACATATGTATTATAAATGATATCCATAGCCGTTTGCGCATTGTAAATATGCGAATCTGTAAGCGTACATTGAAACTAGCATCATTTTTCTCATTTAACACTGAAAATGCTCAATTCTGCTATTTTCGACGCTCCTGTTAAATATTGGTGAAATCTGCTTATAGAAAAGAGTACCCCTACTTTTGTGGTGAAATCCACTAATAGAAAAGAGTACCCCTCCAAAAATTGAAATATCGTAAGTTTGGCAACGCGGAGAACCTTCTCTATATTAAACGTTCTCTGACGTGTATTATAGACAGAGAACAGAGAACGTATAATATATAAAAGGTTCACCGCTTTGCCAAACTTACGATATTTCAATTTTTGGACGTGTATTATAGACAGAGAACAGAGAACTGCTAGCTGACAAGCAAGAGAGCAAGAAGAGAGATTCTGATCAAGTTATCTACATATGTACATATGTCGACAACGACTGAACGATAGAGCGTAAGCGTACCTGTGAAGTTAGTTTGCACAATTGTGCTAAGAAATGCCCACCGCTGATGTACACTCAATGCTTCATGTGAAATTTCCGTTGACACGGACAACCAATGGCGAAGCTCACGTTATGTCAAAGAGTCAAAGTGTCGACGGACCGACAAAGCGGCACAACATTGTATTGTTGGTAGAAAAAATTGTTGTGCCGAAAAAATTAGCGAACGATCGCCGATTGTCACCGCTTCCCTTGCCGCTCTAAGAGCTTTACCAACAAACTTGTGTAAATATGTATGTACATGTATGAGCGTGCAAATTAATTCACGCATCGAGGGAATTTTTAAAAAAATATAAGTTTTATATTCGCGAACGCGCGGATGAAATAAGAACACGTGTGGTTCTAGCGGATTGCAAGATACAAATCAAATCTTTATTTCTGAAATAGTACCAATATATATACATTTTGGTTTTATTTACTTAAAGTTAAAGCTGAAGTGTAAGCATCAGCTTGATTGAATCCAGAACAAAGAGTTAATTACAATTTTAGCTGTGACAGCAAATTTCAGCAGATCGTTAAATGTTCTGATTTCTTTATGATTGTTATTGTTATGCCTTCTTGTGAGGGCGAGCGATATTGTTTTGATAATAATGGATTCTTGGATTCAGAACGGAAAAAGCATATCGAATTCTTAAATAATCAAAAACGTTAATTATATTTCT